>NW_027419121.1:0-71867 GCF_009905375.1 Apium graveolens
CTTTAGAATAATTCTCTCTCTTGATTTAATTTCCAAAAATTAAATTCTTAACTAATAATATTAAGAACCTTTTCTTAATTAATTTATAATCAATTAAATCCCATTTAATCAATTATTAAATTTGCCAATTAATTATTTATTTCATAAATAAATAATTATCAGCCATTATTAATTAATTCCTCCACCATTAAATCATTTTCTTTTATGGTGTGACCCTGTAGGTTCAATATTAAGCCGGTAGTAGAAATAAATAATAATAAAACTATTTTAACATTATTTATATGAATTCTCTAATTCATTAATTATGATTAATTAATTAATCATATTTATTCTACATCGTGAGGGATACTTCTCAACATATCGCGACTATCCGGATAATACGAATTCACTGCTTAGAATACCAAGAAACTATTCAGTGAGTAGTTACCATACAATTAATTCCTTCTACCCTGCAATGTCACGATTAAATACAAGGCATGGAACTTGTGTCAAGCCTATCTTATTTAATCACTTGCTTTCCCATTCACTATGCTTAGTTTTATTTAATGTAAATTAGAAACTCCTTTCTAATTTTATTCACTCTGGCCAGAGATTCCTGAACTAACATAAGTAGATCAGCATTGAACATTCTCTTCCTACACTGGAAGGGGTAGATCCTTTATCAATCATACACTATCTTCGTGTACAAATTCCTATACCCAGTAGAGCCCTTATAATTGTCCCTTGAGACTAAGAACTAAACCAAAGCATAGTTCAGTGTACACAAGATGACTATGATGACCTCAAGTCTAAGGATACTGAAAGAAATATGTCCTAAGTCCAATCAGGTATTAGGATTTAGGAATAACTTTTATGTAATCTGTTTTGATTTCATTGATATTAATAAAAGATTTGTTTTGTTTTTATTACGGGCTTTATCTATTTAAGTGTTTAAATAAGATATACCATAGTTTAGAGTAAAGCTTTTTATGGATTATGATGAGATCATAATAGTGAGACCTAAAAAGATGATAACTCTAAACTTAAATAGTTCCTGGTCATAGGATTACTAACTGGTAATTAATAATCCACAAAGATCGGTACATACTATCCTTGCTTCATTATGAAGGATGTCTGTTCTCATAGACATTTGTGTGGTGACACTATAGCTAGTATGTAGGTGCTTATTATAGAATAAGTTCACTGAACATGACTCGCACAGCTGAACAACTGATGGAGTTCACTCACGTGTCAGCAGTTGTTCACATAGTGATAGTTGTACAAGTATCCTTAGACTTGAGGTCATCATAGTCATCTTGTGTACACTGAACTATGTTTTGGTTTAGTTCTTAGTCTCCAGGGACAATTATTAGGGCTCTACTGGGTATAGGAATTTGTACACGAAGATAGTGTATGATCAATAAAGGATCTACCCCTTCCAGTGAAGGAAGCGAATGTTCAAGGCTGATCCACTTATGCTAGTTCAGGAATCTCTGGCCAGAGTGAATGAAATTGGAAAGGAGTTTCTAATTTGCATTGAACTACGCATAGTAAATGGTAAGCAAGTGATTAAATTAGATAGGCTTGACACGAGATCCATGCCTTGTATTTAATCGGGACATTGTAGGGTAGAAGGAGTTTATTGTACGGTAACTATTCACTGAATAGGTTCTTGGTATTCTAAGCAGTGAATTCATATTATCCGGATAGTCGCGATATGCTGAGAAGTATCCCTCACGATGTAGAATAAATGTGATTAATTAATTAATCATATTTAATAAATTAGAGAATTTATATAAATAATGATAAAATAGTTTTATTATTATTTATTTCTACTACCGGCTTAGTATTGAACCTACAGGGTCACACCATAAAAAGAGAATGATTTAATGGTGGAGGAATTAATTAATAATGGCTAATAATTATTTATTTATGAAATAAATAATTAATTGGCAAATTTAATAATTAATTAAATGAGATTTAATTGATTATAAATTAATTAAGAAAAGTTCTTAATATTATTAATTAAAGGATTTAATTTTTGGAAATTAAATCAAGAGAGAAAATTAATTTCTAAAGTGTTTAGAAAAAGGATTAATAATTAAAAGGTGTTTTAATTATTAATGAGAATAATAAATGGGATAATAATAATAATATTTATGGGAAAATTTTAGCTGAAAATATTGCCTATAAATATACTATTATAGACCCTATATTATTATTCCAACCCCAGAACCCCAAAACCCAAAAAGTTTGGAAAACCCAATTCTCTCCACCTCCTTCCTCCTCCTTAACATCGTTTTCTTGGTGGATACCGGTGGAGTGCTTCACACTTGAGGAGCAACTGCTAAGGATCTCTGATCGTTGTCTCCGAATTATTTTAAAGGTTAGATTCGATCCCCTCGAATTTTTATTCATGATCTGTATGCTTTTATTTGGATTTTATGTGTATAAAAGTGTTTTACCATGCCCCCGCTGCGATTAAAATCCAACAATGGTATCAGAGCATAGGTTGTATGCATATAGATCTGTGGTAAAAATTTCAGAATTTTATGTGCTTGTATGAATTAGTTATGATTTTTACAAGTTATATCATGGATTAATTTTGTATGATGAGAAATCGTTTCTCAGAATATTTTTGAATGTTGATCTGGGTTCTACAAGTGTTGTAGATCGTCTGGGTTTTTTTTTCATAATTTTATGATGTATAGATTTTTTATTATGAATTTTTAAAGTTCTTGTAGTTAAATTCATAATTAAAGAAGTAAATATATGTATATATAGTATATATATATATATTTGTATATACATCTGTATCATCTGCTGTTGCTGTACTGCTGCTGCACGGAGAGACACGGCAGATGTCTGACAAGGTACGGCGTCACACTAATCGAGAAAAGGCGGCTGCTGCAGAAAAGAAAAAAAAATAGGGGTGTCACGCATTCCGGGAATGCGTTACACACCTGTGGCGCATTCACGAAATGCGTTACACCTTTTAATTGGTTAAAAGGGTTGTAACGCATCACCGGAATGCGTTACAGGGCTTGTAACGCGTTCCTGTAATGCGTTACAGCCCGACTGTATACATTAAAATTGATTTCCTGGGAGTTTCGTAACTCCGTTTTAGGCGTGCAATATACCGTTGGATTCGTTTTTCCGAGACGGATCTAATGGAGTGATTAATTTTAGTTTATATAAAAGTTTTGAACTGTTTATATTTCTGAAAGTGTTTTAAAGCTATTTTTAACTGTTTTTAATTGCTTTTAAATGCTTCATGTGATACATAGAGATGTATAATGCTTAGACTAATGTGCTAGATGATATAACATGCCTACCTTGATGTTTATTCATGTTGATATATGTGATATATGCTTAGTTTATCATGCGATTATAGATTTAGGTGAACTTAAATGAACATAAGGCGTTTGTTAGACAACCTAATATAGTGAAATTATTTCATAACCTTAAGAATAATATTATGAATACAATCATGAGATTCTTGTGTTTGTGAAACACGTAATTGAATATGAATTTTCAATATGAGAGAAAGGATGATTCTGTCAACAACAGATTTCTATCTGTAAGAAAGGGTTATTAAGTGACGCCTCTTGACAATGCTCCACCCGATCTGGGAATCATCTGATTATTGATTGTTGATTTAAAATATTTAATTTAAAAGGAAGAATTTCTTTATAATATGATTATGATTGTAACATAATATAATCCCTCTAAAATTAAATAATATCAAGTAGTAATTGGCCAATGACACAAGGGGCTTGTGTCGGTCATAGCCTTCCAACATGATAGAAAAGTAGTTCTTATTTTTGAATTATTGTCGGTTCGTGCTACAGCCGAGGGCTTTGATTTCAAAATAAGAAATACTTGTCTATTATATAGAGATGTGTAAATTGAATAAGAATCTAAAGGTCGGTACGTGCTACAGCCGTGGGCCTTTGGGGACTGATTCAACTGTATGGAATATTGGGTTAGACTTGACTTAGAATATTGAGTTTGTCGTGCTACAGCCGAGACTCAATTATTCAAGAGGCTGAAGTTTGATTAGGGAATAACATAAGATGTAATTGACAAGAGTTGTCTGCCTATTGAACATTACATGGCGGTTCGTGCTACAGCCGGGGTTGTGTAATGGAATGTAGGATCCCTATTCCCACTAGCATTATGAATGCCTAATTTTTCACGTAGGGGGTTGAATAAATTAGATAAACTAGTGGGAGCCACTTATGAATAAAGACCCGATTCATATAGTGTTTTGAAATGGAATCGAATATTTGCTAAGTGTTGTTATGTGTTTATCATTTACAGATTTAGAATATACATTATGTCTTCTGCACTATCACTCAGGAGCATACTAGATGCTCACAAATTGACTGGTCCTAATTATGCTGACTGGCTTCGAAACTTGAGAATTGTTCTCAGGATTGAGAAGCTGGAATACGTGATTGACTCACCTAAGCCTACTGAACCTGCTAGTGATGAACATAATGATGAACATATTGTGTTTCGTAAGTGGATAGATGATGCAAATATTGCTCAATGCATCATGCTAGCTTCCATGAACATTGAGCTACAGAAGCAACATGAGCATATGGATGCTCACACTATCCTCATGCATCTACAAGAGTTGTATGATGTGGCAGGGAGGACAGCTCGATATGAGATATCGAAGGAGTTGTTCGGTTGTAGGATGTCTGAGGGATCATCTGTGAATGACCATGTACTTAAGATGATCAATTTGATTGAACGTCTTGGACAACTTGGTTTTGCCATGGATGGGGAGCTGAGCTAAGACTTGGTCTTGCAATCACTTCTGAGTTCGTTCTCGCAGTTTGTTGTGAACTTTCACATGAATAAGTTGGATGTCAGCCTGCCTGAACTCCACAACATGTTGAAGACTGCGGAATCGAATTTTCCCCCTAAGAAGAGTTCTGTTCTTCTAATTGGTGAAGGTTCCAATCCTAAGAAAAGGAAGAGGAACCCTTCCAAGAAGTAGAAAGTAGGTGAAGAAAAGCTGGTTCCACCAAAAGCTGAAGACCCCAAGAGCAAAGTTGTTTGCTTTCACTGTAACAAGGTGGGGCACTGGAAGAGGAACTGCAAGGTTTACCTTGCAGAATTGAAGAAGAAGAAGGGTAGTGAGACTACCGCTTCTGATTCAGGTATGTTCATGATAGAAGTGAATATGTCATTAATTCAAATTTCTACTTGGGTATTAGATACCGCCTGTGGTTCTCAAATCTGTAATTGTTGCAGGGACCAAGGAGAAGTAGGACTCTTGAGGAAGAGGAGGTGATTCTACTGATGGAAATGGAGCAAGAGTTGCTGCTGAAGATGTAGAATCATTTCATTTACATAGGCCTACGGGCAAGACTATTGTTTGAAATAATTGTTATTTTGTTCCCTCGATTGTGAGGAATATTATTCCCATGTTAGACTTGGCTGGATTTTCATTTATTATTGAGAATAATGAATGTTCTATTGTTAGAGATAATATTCTTTATGGACGTGGTGCTTTAAATAATGGTCTGTATGTATGTGACATAATTTATTTCAGATTGAACAAACTAATAAAAGAAAAGGGATGATGAAAATCTTACTTTATAGTGGCATTGCAGTCTCCATTTAGTAGACATGGAGAGAGGGCTGCAAATTTGCTAGGAATGGTACACACAGATGTATGTGGACCAATGTCTACGCAAGCCATGGGTGGAATTTTATACTTCATTACTTTCATAGATGATAGATCTGGATTCGGATATGTGTTTGATGAAACACAAGTCTGAGGCCTTTGAAAAGTTCAAAGAATATAAGTATGAAGTGGAGAAACAACCAAACATAGTATTATAACTCTTCGATTAGATCGAGGTGGTGAATACTTGAATGGAGAGTTTCTGGATTATCTCAAAGTAAATGGTATAGTCTCCCAGTGGACTCCTCTAGATTAGTATCTGAAAGGAGAAATCGAACTTTGTTAGACATAGTTCGGTCCATGATGAGCTATGCAAATCTTCCAGTATTCCTATGGGGTTATGCATTGGAAACCTCAGCATATTTACTGAATAAGGTGCCTTCCAAAATCTGTTCCTCAAACTTCGTATGAGATATGGAAAGAAAGGAAACCGAGTCTTAAACACGTTAAGATTTGGGGATGTCCAGCTTAAGTCAAGTAAGTTGACCCAGATAAGCTGGAATATCGATCAGTAAAATGTAGTTTTGTGGGATACCCTAAAGAGACTTTAGGGTATTACTTTTACACCAATCATCGGGTGTTTGTCTCCAAGACATGCTACCTTCTTGGAAAAGGAGTTTATCCTTGAAGAAAATAGTGGGAGCAAAATTGAACTTGATGAAGTTCAAGAAGCACAAACTACTACGAATCAAGTGGAAACACCTGTTCTGACTGAACAACCTTTTGTGGAACAGCCCATTCATAGATCAGGGAGAGTGTCTCGCCAACCTGAGAGGTAATATGGCCTTGTCATTGAGAATGACAATGAGTTGTCGATCATTGATGATGACGACCCTGTGACCTATAATGTGGCTATGAGTAGTGTTGACTCAGAGAAATGGCATAGTGCCATGAAATCCAGAATGGAATCTATGTATACGGTATACAAAAGATAGATTATAGCTGATGGCCAGGTGGTGACCTATAAGGCCAGGCTTTTGGGAAAAGGATTCAAACAAAGGCAATGGATTGACTTTGATGAAACCTTTTACCTGTAGCCCTGTTATAATCAGTTCGGATTTTGCTTGCGATTGCTGCTTACTACGACTATGAGATCTGGCAAATAGCCAGATGGTTTTCTTTCCAAGAGAAATGAAAACCTAGTGTGTAAGCTACTGCGAACCATATGTGGTTTAAAAGCAAGCTTCTCGTAGATGGAACATACGTTTTGATGAGACAATCAAAGAGTTTGATTTTATCAAAAAACGAAGATGAACCATGCGTCTACAAAAGGGTTAGTGGGAACGCGGTAACATTTCTTGTATTGTATTGAAATAGAGTTGACACACATAACAACATAGCAGACCCACTCACAAAGCTACTTTCTGAAAGTCACTTTGATCGTCATAAAGACTATGATGGGTATTAGATACCAGAGTGATTGGCTTTAGTACAAGTGGGAGATTGAAAGGAATATGTCCTAAGTCCAATCAGGTATTAGGATTTAGGAATAACTTTGATGTAATCTGTTTAGATTTCATTGATATTAATAAAAGACTTGTTTTGTTTTTATTACGGGCTTTATCTATTAAGTGTTTAAATAAGATATACCATAGTTTAGAGTAAAGCTTTTTATGGATTATGATGAGATCATAATAGTGAGACCTAAAAAGATGATAACTCTAAACTTAAATAGTTCCTGGTCATAGGATTACTAACTGGTAATTAATAATCCGCAAAGATCGGTACATACTATGCTTGCTTTATTATGAAGGATGTTTGTTCTCATAGACATTTGTGTGGTGACACTATAGCTAGTATGTAGGTGCTTATTATAGAATAAGTTCAATGAACATGACTCGCACAGCTGAACAACTGATGAAGTTCACTCACGTGTCAGCAGTTGTTCACATAGTGATAGTTGTACAAGTATCCTTAGACTTGAGGTCATCATAGTCATCTTGTGTACACTGAATTATGCTTTGGTTTAGTTCTTAGTCTCCAAGGACAATTATTAGGGCTCTACTGGTTATAGGAATTTGTACACGAAGATAATGTATGATCAATAAAGGATCTACCCCTTCCAGTGAAGGAAGCGAATGTTCAAGGCTGATCCACTTATGCTAGTTCAGGAATCTCTGGCCAGAGTGAATAAAATTAGAAAGGAGTTTCTAATTTAATAATTGATTAAATGAGATCCTTAGCAGCTGCTCCTCAAGTGTGAAGCACTCCACCGGTATCCACCAAGAAAACGATGTAATGGAGAAGGAGGAGGTGGAGAGAATTAGGTTTTTGTAAAAATTTTAGGTTGAGGCAAAAATAGGGTTTATAATAGTATATTTATAGGCAAAATTTTCAGCTGAAAATTTTCCCATAAATTATTATTATTAACCCTTTATTATTCTCATTAATAATTAAAACACCTTTTAATTATTAATCCTTTTTCTAAACACTTTAGATATAATTATCTCTCTTGATTTAATTTCCAAAAATTAAATTCTTAATTAATAATATTAAGAACCTTTTCTTAATTAATTAAAATCAATTAAATCTCATTTAATCAATTATTAAATTTGCCAATTAATTATTTATTTCATAAATAAATAATTATCAGCCATTATTAATTAATTCCTCCACCATTAAATCATTCTCTTTTATGGTGTGACCTTGTAGGTTCAATATTAAGCCGGTAGTAGAAATAAATAATAATAAAACTATTTTATCATTATTTATATAAATTCTCTAATTCATTAAATATGATTAATTAATTAATCATATTTATTCTACATCATGAGGGATACTTCTCAGCATATTGCGACTATCCGGATAATAAGAATTCACTGCTTAGAATACCAAGAACCTATTCAGTGAGTAGTTACCGTATAATTAATTCCTTCTAACCTGCAATGTCATGATTAAATACAAGGCCTGGAACTTGTGTCAAGCCTATCTTATTTAATCACTTGCTTTCCCATTCACTATGCTTAGTTCTATTTAATGTAAATTAGAAACTCCTTTCTAATTTCATTCACTCTGGCCAGAGATTCCTGAACTAACATAAGTGGATCAGCATTGAATATTCTCTTCCTACACTGGAAGGGGTAGATCCTTTATTGATCATACACTATCTTCGTGTATAAATTCCTATACCCAGTAGAGCCTTTATAATTGTCCCTTGAGACTAAGAACTAAACCAAAGCATAGTTCAGTGTACACAACATGACTATGATGACCTCAAGTCTAAGGATACTTGTACAACTATCACTATGTGAACAACTGCTGACACGTGAGTGAACTCCATCAGTTGTTCAGCTGTGAGAGTCATGTTAATGAACTTATTCTATAATAAGCACCTACATACTAGCTATAGTGTCACCACACAAATGTCTATGAGAACAGACATCCTTCATAATGAAGCAAGCATAGTATGTACCGATCTTTGCGGATTATTAATTACCAGTTAGTAATCCTACGACCAGGAACTATTTAAGTTTAGAGTTATCATCTTTTAGGTCTCATTATTACGATCTCATCACAATCCATAAAAAACTTTACTCTAAACTGTGGTATATCTTATTTAAACATTTAAATAGATAGAGCCCGCAATAAAAACAAAACAAGTCTTTTATTAATATCAATAAAATCAAAACAGATTACATAAAAGTTATTCCTAAATCCTCATACATGATTGGACTTAGGACATATCTCTTTCAATTCTTACCTATTTTATTTAACTCTCCTAATTTAAAACCTAATTCAAACAAGACAAGGTCACTGAAATTGTAGAATTTATCTGTAACTAGCATGTAGAGCATGTTAAGTATGGAAATATTCACTGAATCAAAATTACTGATATTTCCTGAGAAAACCTTTGTAACTACATCACACAAGAAATTCCACTATTTCCTAAGACCCATTCTCCTAATATCACTTAGTTTAGAAGTAGGAAGTGCATAGTGCATGTAATTAAGCATATTGATTATATCAGTGTCAGTGTGTGGTGAAGTCACATTGTTATCAGGAATTTTGAAACATGCTTTTATCACATCACCATTGATACAGAATTATTTACCTTTAATGGTTAGAGTTATGGTCTTATCTGTAGAGTTATAGGTAGCAGTGGTCCACATCTCTTCAACAACTTCACAGAAGATTGTGGGTGATTCCATCATGGTATAGTTGAGCTTGCAACTCTTCACAAAGTCCATCATCTTGTGATAGTCTCCTGATTGCTGAATACCCTTGTTCACTAGTGCGGTGAAATTGTTCTTCTCATAAATAAACCCAGTTTGAGACATAATTTTTACAACAGGTGCCATTGTTAGAGAATAAGAGCTTGAAGAAAAAGAGAGTAAGTGCTTTGAGAGAGAATGAAATTAGAGCAGTTGAATTGAGAATGATAAAAGGAAAATCAATTGCAATGAAATAAGCTTTTATACTATCTCAAAAATAACTGATAAAGCATACCTAACTCACTTACCAACATTGAGAAGGTGGATTCATCCAGTGGCTAGGTAAAGATATCTGCAAGCTGCTTCTCACTTCAAACAAAATGTAGTTCCACAGTACCATTCATTACATGTTCCCTTATGAAATGGTACTTGATATCTATATGCTTTGTCCTTGAATGTTGTATTGGATTTTCAGTGATGGCAATTACACTTGTATCACAGAAAATAGGAATCCTTTCAACTTTCAAACCATAGGCTAGCAATTGATTTTTCATCCATAATATCTGTGCACAGCAACTACCAGCAGCAATATATTCAGCTTCAGCTGTAGAAGTAGAAACTGAATTTTGCTTTTTACTGAACCAGGACACAAGCTTGTTTCCTAGAAATTGACAGGTTCATGTTGTACTTTTTCTATTAATTCTACAACCTGCATAATCTGCATCTGAATAACCAGTTAGATCACAACCAGAATCTCTAGGGTACCAAATGCCAAGATTTGGTGTTCCCTTGAGATATCTGAAAATTCTCTTAATAGCTATTAAGTGAGATTCTCTAGGATCAGCCTGAAATCTAGCACATAAACATGTAGCAAATATTATATCTGGCCTACTAGCTGTTAAGTACAAAAGTGAGCCAACCATGCCTCTATAACTTGAAATATCCACAGTCTTTTCAGTAGTGTTTAATTCAAGCTTAGTTGCGGGGGCATGGGAATTTTTGCATATGTGCAATCCATTAGATCAAACTTCTTTAAAAGATCAAAAATATATTTATTTTGACTAATGAATATTCCATCACTAACTTTCTTAACTTGTAAGCCAAGAAAGTAAGTTAGTTCTCCCATCATACTCATTTCGTACTTACTTTGCATCAATTTGGTAAACTTTTTGCAAAGTTTCTCATATATAGAGCCAAAAATAATATCATCTACATAAATTTGAACAAGTATACTAGAGCCATTAACATTTTTGAAAAATAAACTTTTATCTACAGTACCTCTTGTGAAGTGATTTTCCAAAAGGAACTTTGATAAAGTGTCATACCAGGCTCTAGGTGCTTGTTTCAGTCCATAAAGTGCTTTCAAAAGATAATAGACATGTTCTGGAAAATTTGGATCTTCAAAGCCAGGAGATTGACTGACATAGACTTCTTCCTCCAAATCTCCATTCAGAAAGGCACTTTTGACATCCATTTGATAGACCTTGAAATTGGCATGTGCTACATAGGCTAAGAAGATTCTGATGGCTTCAAGTCTTGCAACAGGAGCAAATGTTTCATCAAAATCTATTCCTTCTTGCTGACAATAGCCCTTAGCAACCAATCTAGCTTTGTTCCTGACTACTATGCCATTTTCATCCATCTTGTTTCTGAATACCCATTTGGTATCTATTGGATTCTTTCCTTTAGGCTTGGGCACCAGCTTCCATACATTATTCCTTTCAAATTGGTTTAGCTCCTCCTGCATAGCTAAAATCCAATCAGGATCCAACAAAGCTTCTTCTACCTTCTTTGGTTCTTCCTTGGAAAGAAAGCTGTTGTATTGACATTCTTCCTGAGTTGCTCTTCTTATTTGAACTCTAGAAGAAACATCACCAATGATAAGCTCAAAGGGGTGATCTTTTGTCCATTTCCTTTGTTGAGGTAGATTAGCTCTAGATGAAGACACCTCATTGTTGTCTTGATGTGTGATTGAGTTTTGATTGTTAGAAGCTCCCCCTGAATTTGTGGATCTTTGATTTGAGAAAGGGGAACTTTCTATAGGTGATCTATCTTGACTTCCTGCTCCTTTTGATAACCCGACGGATGGTGAATTTTGAGTATCGACGGATGAAGCTGGTTGTCTCCCGACGGATAACGCAGATTGCCTCCCGACGGATGAAGCATTATGCAACTCAATAGATGTTGAGTTTTGTGCTTCATTGGTAGTAGATTTATCTGCATTATCCTTAGACACTGTTTCTTGATCACTTTCATCATCACTGTCATCACTAACCATCTCCACATTGTCAAATTTGAGGCTCTCATGGTAATCTCCATCTTTCAGTCCTTCAATCTTTTTATCATCAAACACAACATGTATTGATTCCACAACAATGTTGGTTCTTAGATTATAGACTCTATATGCTTTACCAACAGCATACCCAACAAAAATTCCTTCATCTGCTTTAGCATCAAACTTCCCATTTTGATTAGTTTGATTTCTCAGAATATAGCACTTGCAGCCAAAGACATGAAGAAAATTTAGAGTTGGCTTCTTTTTCTTGACTAGTGGATAGGGAGTCATGCATCTAGCTTGATTAACTAGAGAATTATTCTGAGTATAGCATGCAGTATTTACAGCTTCAGCCCAAAAATAGGTTGGCAGTTTAGATTCTTCAAGCATTGTCCTTGCAGCTTCAATAAGTGATCTGTTCTTCCTTTCCACTACTCCATTCTGTTATGGAGTCCTTGTTGCTGAAACTCATGCAGAATCCCATTTTCCTCATAAAATGCTCTCATGACAGAATTCTTGAACTCAGTTCCATTGTCACTCCTGATTCTTTTAACCTTGAAATCAGGATGATTATTGACTTGCCTTATGTGATTGATGATGATTTCACTAGCCTCATCTTTAGAATTTAGGAAATATGTCCAAGAGAACTTTGAGAAATCATCTACAATTACTAGGAAAAATCTTTTCCTTGAGATGGACAACACATTGACTGGTCCAAACAAATCCATGTGAAGCAGTTGCAAAGGCTCTTCAATTGTTGAATCAAGTTTCTTCCTGGATGATGCTTTAATCTGCTTCCCTTTTTGGCAGGCATCACACAGTCCATCCTTAGAAAATTCCACTAGAGGAATGCCTCTAACCAGTTCTTTCTTTACTAGCTCATTCATGGTCTTAAAGTTTAAATGGGATAGATTCTTGTGCCATAGCCAACTTTCATCCTGACTTGCTTTACTGAGGAGATAAGTTACATATTCTACATTAGATGAGTTAAAATCAGCTAGGTACACATTTCCTTTTCTCACACCAGTAAGAACCACTTTGTTGCTTCTTTTATTAGTCACAACACAGGCTTCTGAATTGAAGGTTACTGAGTTGCCTTTATCACAAAGCTGGCTGATACTCAACAAGTTGTGTTTGAGACCATCCACTAAGGCAACCTTGTAACACCCCCAAATCCAAGGTCGTGAATTCGGGTTGTTACGATCACTAAATAATTCTCTTTTCACAATATTACTCGACCTTTTATTCAGACTCACACACACACAGGTTATATGCTTGGAAACATTATTAAATAAATCATTTCCACTTATCTACCTGACGGGGCTGGCGCACAAAAAGCCTACGGAACTCACGAGCGTTCCTTACCCGCCTAAGGACAACAGTCCGGGTCTGATCCATGCTGGTAGTCTGTTGTGATATGATATATAAAAGCAAGGGTGAGCATTAAAGCTCAGCAAGGTATATATCCCCATAATTAAGTATGTAAGGATAAATAAAACCAATAATTATACTTTGTATCTCCAAAGCGTTCTGAAAGTTTATATGCTTATCAAATTTATAAAATTCTCAAAATCAACTACAATAGTATATCCACTGAATACTTGTATTCATCTCCTTCTCAAAATCATTTTATACTCGTACTCATTTTATTTCAAAATCTCAAGATGTTACTCGAACCAAGATTCTCATATGGGTGTGATATATATTCGTCAACATCCCAATTTAAAACTCAGCCTTATCGGCAGATTTCTCAAATGGATTTGATATATAATCATCAACATCCTTATTTAAACTCAGTCTTATCGGCAGATTTCTCAAATGGATTTGATATATATTCATCAATATCCTTATTTAAAACTCAGCCTTATCGGCTCTCTGTTGTATATTTCACAACAGTTTTTCCAAAATGGAAGAAAGGGACTATACTGGAATAAACCACGTATCGGTGATCAGCCGAATACGAAATTTTCTCTACTAGTAGAAGGAATACAAACCTAGCCGCCTTTGGGCTCATCAAGACACTACACGGTGGTTGCCCATTGTCGTGCAAGTCCGAAAGTCAATGGTCACATAGACCATATAACCGTACAATGCGCCACTCCGCGCTTGCATAATGCGCCACTCCACGCCTGGTCACTGCCCGATACCACTCCGTGCCGGGCAGGCCACATTCCAGTCCCAAAACAGTTATATCTTTTGCTCAAAATCCTTTTTCGAAGGAATAGGTCGTTAAAAGTTGACCTGTAAATAAGATGTTTTATTCATCACTTTTAACTGAATTGATCTTTTGGAGTTGTCGGAGTTTTGAATTTAAAATCATTTTCAAATCCCTATCTGTAGTAGGGTGACACATATATTACTCACTTGTTCTTTATTGAACGAGGAAGCAAAACTCTTATGCTTCTAGACTAAGTTCCCTAAGGTTTTGATAGGTTTCAAATGATTAATCTCTTTCAAGAGTTTTGAATAATTTAGAAAGTACCCTTGGGAACTATGTCTATTTTTAAATAAGTTTTTAGAAGTCCAAAGATATTAAATATCTAAGGTCTCATAATAATCTAATAGGGATTCAATGAATTGATAAAATCTTATAAATAAAATATATCTGTATAAGGTTCAATGAATTGATAAAATCTTAAGTACAAAGTATTTCTAATTAAGGTTCAATGAATTAATAAAAAACCTTAAATACAAAATATTTCTGAATAAGGTCCAACAAATGGAGACACCTTAATCAAATAATCAAAACAGGATTTGGTATCCTATAATTGCTCTTTGAATAGTTAAATCTTTATTAAATAACGTGAAATAATTTATAAACTATTCAGTATATTTTTAAATACTTTCTTTATATTTAATAATCCCTTAAGTATCGCTTTATAAAATAATCAATCAAGTAAGGGTGTCCCTTAAATGAATAAACCAATATTTCTCGAAGTTTAAGTCAAAATCTCAATCGTTCGCTTGATATATATATTACGCGAACGTACTTTGTTTATCGAAATAGAAATCTTTCGCGTTCGGTTCTCTCCGGAATTAAATCGTTATTAAAATATTTCCGACTCCCATTATCCTATATTATATTTGAAATACGTTTCAATTTCTCATACTCGTGTAAAACGAAATTTGTTTTCGTAAACAATCGCATAATTCGTATGCATTGATATCATAGACAAGCATATATATTTGAACTGTAAATCATGACATCAATATCACAACAGTATATATATAGCATGGATAGTATGAGATAGGGTTTCGAAAACTTGCCTCGAGTAATCGAAGTGGTATGGTCTCTGGTGTTTGGTTGGGATCTATAAACAAGAACCAATGGTCTAAGTTAGTACGTGATTAACGTCTCGCTTTTATTAAGCAACTTTCGCAACTACTCAAGTATAACGAATCTCCGATCATCATATTCTCAACACTTATATTCTCGCTTTATAACATGGTCGAGTTTTGAAATCGATCGTTCGCTTTAGAAAGTCCATTTCGAGTTTTAAGCTCGAACGTGAGAAAACGCGCGTCAAAACTAGGTTTTTATGCGTTTCTCGCTTACGCTCTCTTTACCAAAACATTTTTATAAAATCGAAAAATTAATATTTTCTCAAAATTCTTTTTGGACATTCTTCTCTACTGTCATATCCATTTTTCATAACTTTTCCAGAATCTCGAAATTATTTTAAGTCCTTCAAAATCACCATGCAAGTGGAATTAAGTGCAGTTGGCTAATCGCAGAAATGTTTTACACTAAAACGACCATAACTCCTAAACCGTAAATCTCCTCATGATGATCTACACATGTATAGAAACTATAAAACAATCTCTATCTAGTCATGGCCAGTGGTTTTCAAATTTTAACAATTTTCATGGCCGAATGTCCTGCAGAAAACAGATCAAGTGCAAGAATGCCCAAACTCAATTTCTACTACTTGATCTTAACACAATCACTACCTATAACCATCATAAATACAAGTACTTCTCAAGATCCACCCATATGAACCTTATATGCTCTATATAGTACCACATACATGGATTACAACTCAACATCTCAAGTCTTTAGCAAGAACATAATCAATACAAACTCAAACAAACACAATCCTTTGGATCTTAACACTACAACAAACATAACTCTTAAATTCAACCATAAAACCTTAAAAGGTTGAAAGTTATACCTTCTTGGATACTAGGAAGGTTAGTGCTAGGATGATTGAGGCTTGGTTTGCTTAGAAAACACTTAGAAGGGCTAGATCCTTAAGAAACAAAACAAAGAAACAAGTTAAAATTTCGGAGTTACCTTTTAGCACCTCATTCAAACATTTTTATAAAATTGAAAAAAATTAATTTGAGGCTGAAATTTGGTACGAAGATTACCCATGATATAGAAAAGCTATGGTAAAAATTTCATGATATTTGAATGCGTATATTTTGAGTTATGAATTTTTCTTTCTCCCTTGCTCAGAAAATCCGAACTGCTGGAGTGAAAAATGGGAGAGCTTTAAGTGAGGGAAAAGGGGTTGTTTTCTTTTGTGGCTAAAGTGTGGGAGTGTACAATGAATATATGGGATGTATGCAGCAGATTTGACAATAATTTGGAAAAGGTATGGGTTGGTTTGATTGTGTGGTGAAGTGAGAAAAGGGAGAAGTATGGCTTGTGTACTTATTTGTCTCCCATCACTATTCAACACTATTCCACTAACTATTCTAGTTAGCTTCTAATCATCTAGTTACACTCCTAACTACTAGTTAGGACTTGGTTATGCATGGCCAACTTGCATGGGATTTAATTTCTCATTCGTTTATTTATCGTAAATGCAATCGTCGTTCCATTCCGATAGTTTCCACGTATAACGACTTGTTTCGTAGCGATTTCTTTTATCGCTTATAATCCTATAACCAATTCCATTCCTTCTCTTGATCATAGAAACACCTTGATATATTATTTATTTCACGTAGTATTCCCGGTTCTATGCCATTCTTTACGGATACGAAAACACGTAGTATAATTGTGAATCTTCGAATTCCGTCGGCTTTTACATTCACTTATTTTCCTCGATACACAAGAATATGATCTCGGATTCTCAAAATTCCACTATTCATTTTATGATGATCCCCATACGTATTACTTAATTAGCTCAAGTTATTATTCACAGAAGTTTTAAAATATTACAAAAATCAGGGTTCTTACAGTCTCCCCCCCTTAAAAGGATTCCGTCCCGGAATCAACTCACAAATAGATGGGGGTACCTTTCTCGCAGGTGGCTCTCTAATTCCCAAGTCGACTCTTCGACCTTGGGATGTCTCAATAAGACTCTGAATAGCTTGACACTCTTGTCCCTGAGTACTTGCTCTTTTCAACCAATGATTTCAACTGGTTTCTCAATGTAGGACAGATCTAGTACTTACTCATGTTTCACTATATTCTTGGTATCCGCATTATACTTTCTCAACATTGGCACATGAAAAACACTATGAACCTGTTGAAGGTTTGGAGGTAAAGCCAATTCGTATGCCACGGTTCTATTTGTCACAAAATCTCAAAGGACCCATATATCGGGAACTCAACTTCCCTTTCTTTCCAAATCTCATCAGTCCTTCCCATGGTAACACTTTCAAAAATACCTGGTCACCCACTTCATACTCTCTGTCTTTTCGTGCTAAGTCGGCATATTTATGTTGTCGGTCTTGGGTTGCCGCTAAGCATCCTCTAATCAAATCAACTATGTCCCTCGTTCTTTACACCAAGTCGGGACCTAGTAACTTTCTTTCACCAACTTCATCCCAGTACAAGGGTGAATGGCACCTCCGACCATACAGCGCCTCATGTGGGGGCATTTCTATACTCGCATGATAACTATGATTATAGGCAAACTCTATCAAAGATAGGTGTTCATCTCAATAACCTTAAAAATCAATTACAAAATTTCTCAACATGTACTCCAATGTCTGAATGATTCACTCACTTTGTCCATCGGTTTGGGGATGGTATGCAGTACTCACATTCAGTTTGGTTCATAAGCATTCCTGAAAGCTCCTTAAAAAAATCTGGAGTTGAATCGGGGATCTCTATTAGATACGATAGCTACAGAGACTCCATGTCTTATCACAATTTCCTTGATGTATAGCTCTGCTAATCTATCCACCATGTAGGTTTTCTTGATTGGAAGAAAGTATGCTGACTTGGTCAGTCGATATATAATTACTCATATTGCATCACTGTTAGCCTTAGCTCGGGGAAATCCTACCACAGAATCCATGGCTATTTGTTCCCACTTTCACATCGGAATTCCTAAGGGTTGTAGGAGTCCCCTCGGTCGCTGATGTTCCACCTTCACTCTTTAACAGGTCAAACACTTACTGACCCAATTGGCCACGTCTCTTTTCATGTTGGGTCATCAATAATATTCCTTTGGATCTCGGTACATCTTGGTACCTCCAGGATGAATTAAATATCTAGAATTATGTCCTTCGCGTAAAATTTCATCTTTTAATTCTCGAACATTCGGAATCCAAATCCGGTTCGCATACCTCATAATTCCCTTCTCATCTTTCTCACATTTGACTTATTCTCAGTCAAAGATTCTCACTCTTCATTCGTCTTCTCTTCCTGATAATGTCCCATCTTTTCTAACAATTTCAGTTTTAATTTGATCTCAATTAGTCCATCAGTCCCTTTACCAGTGACTTCACCTCTATCTCTATCTCCTCGAGTTCTCTCACTAGTTCCTCCGGTGTTGTCAACATCTTGAGTCTCTCTTTACTACTAAGGACATCGGCCACCACACTGGCCTTCCCTGGGTGATATAAATCTCACCGACATAGTCTTTTATTAACTCTAACCATCTCCCCTGTCTCCTATTGAGTTCTTTCTGAGTAAATATATACTTAAGGCTCTTATGGTCAGTGTAGATCTCACAATTTTCTCTGTATGGATATTGTCTCCAATTTTTCAAAGCAAAACTATTGCTGTTAATTCTAATTCATGAGTAGGGTATCTTACTTCATATTCCTTCAGCTGCCATGAGGCATAAGCAACCACTTTCCCATGCTGCATGAGCATGCATCCTAATCCTTTATGTGACGCATCACTATAGATCACAAATCACCCTTTCCATCGGGCAATGCCAGTACGAGGGCTATTACCTAACTTCTTTTCAATTCCTGAAAACTTTCCTCACATTTTTCATTCCACACAACCTTTTCCGTTTTGCAAGTAGGCCTAATCAAAGGTCCTGATATCTTAGCGAAATCCCGTACGAACCTCTCATAAAACCGGTTAATTCCTAAAAAGTTCCTACTTCCGTAGGTGTGGTTATTGTTTCTCATTCGAATACTGCCTCAATATTGGTAGGGTCAACTAACACTCCTTCACTGCTCATCAATTGTCCTAAGATCTGAACTTCATTTTGCCAGAATTCGCACCTTGAGAATTTGGCAAACAACTTTTCTCTTCTCAATGCTTCTACCACTATCCTCAGATATTCCGCATATTCTTCTTCCATTTTAGAATAGACTAAAATATTATCAATAAAAAAATAATGACGCACACGTCCAAATACTTTTTAAACACTCGATTCACAAAGTCCATGAAAGCTACTAGGACATTCTTTAGCCCGAACGATGTCACCAAGAACTCATAATGTCCATACCTCGTGCGAAATACGGTATTTGTTCCCTGTTTTAATCTTCAGTTGGTGATATCCCGTTCTTAGATCGATTTTCGAAAAGTGTACAACTCCTTCAAGTTGGTCAAATGAATCATCATTTCTAGAGAGAGGGTATATGCTCTTAATAGTCAGCTTATTCAGTTCCCTATACTCTGTGCACAATCGCATACTGCCATCCTTCTTTTTGACAAACAACATTGGTGTGCCTCATGGTGACATATTAAGTCTCATCATTCCTTTGTTCAACAGTTCTTGCAACTGTGAAGTCAATTCTTTCATTTCAACCGGGGTTAGCCTATATGGGGCTTTTTGAAACTGATGTCGTTCCTGATGCTAATTCGATAGCGAACTCTATCTCTCGGTCAGGTGATAATCCTGAAAGGTCTTTGGAAAACACATCCTCAAATTCGTTAACAACTGGTATGTCACGTACATCGGGGCTTCTCTCTTGGTACCCGCCACGTATGCTAAATACGCTTTGCTATCTTTCCTCAATAATTTCTTCGCTTGAACAATATTCAAAAATTTCTGGGTCTGACGCTGACCCTTAATCACAATTTCCTTGCCGTTCGGCATTCGGATTTTAACTTTCTTTCCTTTATAATCAATCTGAGCACCATTGCTCGATAACCAATCCATTTTTAAGACCACACCAAATTCTCTCAGCCTGAAAGGAATTAAGTCAAACTTAAAGTCCTTCCCTCCTAGTTCCCACTTGCAGATTAGATGAATCTCATTAATTGGAACAACCTCTCGATTCACTATTTTTATTCGCAATAATTCTCGCGTTGGAATCACATTAAGTTTTAACTTGGCCAAAAATCTCGCGATATAAAATACTTAGTTGCTTCAGAATTAAACAGAATATTTGCAGTAACCAAATTGAGTAAAAGGTTACCTGCTATCACGCCCTAGCTGGGTTGGGGCAGTTGCTAGAATAATGTCCTGGTTGGTTACAATTAAAGCACCTCAGTAGCTCTTTTCCCACATTATATACCTCGGGATGTTTCTCCCCACATGACTTATGATCTGGTAGGGGTGACCGAAACTGGTTATGAAACGTAGTCCTATATTGACCACCTCCCTGGGTGATACTCTTGCTTACCGGTTCGCTAAACCCGGTACCACTGCGCGTTTGGACACCGCTCCCCTCTCAGTCCTAATCAGAAACTTCTGTTATCGCTCTGCCGCCTTGGCTTCTGAACTCCTCTTCTTGCTCTCTTCCTCTTTTTGACCTTGCTCACTCTCTGCCTCTACAATCGAGGCCTTTTTGCACATAGTCTGTTATCTCAAGTAATGACACTCGGTCCTGAATTCATTGTTTCAGCCCTTGCTGAAATCTCCTTGCCTTTTTCTCTTTCATGTTCACAAACTCCGGCACGAATCTCAACAGTTCAATAAATTTGGCTTTGTACACAGCCACTGACATCTTATCTTACTTAATCTCTAGAAACTTCAACTCCATCTGAGCCTCCATAAACCTGGGAAATACTTTTCCCCATATGGTAATCACATCAGTCTCCAGGGTTCCTTTAGGTTCCCACTAATAATTTGCTTCTCCTTTCAGCATATAATTGGTGAACACAGTCTTTTGCGTCTCTTCTATGGGCACTATCTCAAAGCTCTTTTCCATTTCTTTCAGCCAAGCTCTGGCCTTAACAGGTTAGCAATCCATTGAAATTTCTGGGGGTTTTAACAACTTAAAGGCCTTAAAGACATTAGTAACTGGAACATGATCAACCTGGGTTGAGGGTGACAATTTAAATTCTATCGAAGAAGATTCATAATTTGGTCCATGGGGTTTCCGCTCTGGCCTTCCCCCTCATTAGTATCCATAGTTTCTTCTTCATTGTAATCCTCTAAGTCGAATTCATTATATTCGACTTCCTCGTGTTCTTGGTTATTTTGGTTTACCAATTCAGCAGGGTTTGCTCTAGTTTCCCAATATGTCGGGGTGGCATCGTTATGCTAATATAAAAGATCACCAATATAACATTATTCGCGTCTCTACTCATTATGTTAAAGTCGCTTAATAACTCGCTTTGTCACAAATACATTCTTCATTCCTCTTTAGTTACTCGCAACGTTGTGCCCACGCACCTGATTTGATGTGTTAACAAAAGATGACATCTTGTCGAGAATATACACGTAGCTCCTAGTGACATCCCAATCTTGAAATTCTGCATCAGACTTATTGGTCTTCTCCTCCAGTAGTTCGGAGCTTGCTGCGTTGATTGCAGGAGCATGAAACTTTTCAGAAATTATTCTGTCGATTCTCGCTTTCCGTGCCAAACCATAATGGCTTAACGGATGAAATGATTTCGTATTATCGCATAGCATTCTCATCTTGGGACACGTTAAAATCTTCCTTATAGGACATAGATTCCTCAATGGTATAGCGAATACCCTTCTTGGTAGAATCGTTGTTCGTCATGTATTGAACCCTTATTATCGGAACAATACTTTCAACCAATTCAGGTAACGTAATAACCATAATAGTAAAAGAATTAAACATCTTGATTCTTGCCTAATATGTCTCCTCAAGGACACTCTATAAAGAGCTATGAGTGGCAAAACTCGGGTTTTCCAATCAACACATGGTATTGGGGTATCGTCTTTGTCCCGCTTTCTCCGGAGAGTTAGCTCCACTTCTATATCAACATTATAAAAAAATCATGTACAATTTTCTCCTTTCCACATTCTGTCGATCTTAAACGATTCCATCAATTTCCGTATAACACTTCACATAAACACTTCAACATAACTCCTGGTAGTCCATCAACAAACTCTATTGGCTCAACCAATGGACTCTCTTTCGCATATAACTCTTAGAAATCTTTTCTATGAGTGCTACAACTCATTCTCTTCCCTTAATGTTGGCTTTTCAATCAACTGTTAATAACTCAACCAATGCCTCAACTCTTAAGGCTAAGGTCCCCTTGGGTACTACCGTCGCGACTACTCCATAGTAATTCGACTACGAACTCGATGAGAGTTCTTGTTAACTTTTAGATCCTCAGTCTACCCATTTTACTCTTACTGTTTCCAAGACTTATAACCTTTGGCTCTGATACCATTTCTGTAACACCCCCAAATCCAAGGTCGTGAATTCGGGTTGTTACGATCACTAAATAATTCTCTTTTCACAATATTACTCGACCTTTTATTCAGACTCACACACACACAGGTTATATGCTTGGAAACATTATTAAATAAATCATTTCCACTTATCTACCTGACGGGGCTGGCGCACAAAAAGCCTACGGAACTCACGAGCGTTCCTTACCCGCCTAAGGACAACAGTCCGGGTCTGATCCATGCTGGTAGTCTGTTGTGATATGATATATAAAAGCAAGGGTGAGCATTAAAGCTCAGCAAGGTATATATCCCCATAATTAAGTATGTAAGGATAAATAAAACCAATAATTATACTTTGTATCTCCAAAGCGTTCTGAAAGTTTATATGCTTATCAAATTTATAAAATTCTCAAAATCAACTACAATAGTATATCCACTGAATACTTGTATTCATCTCCTTCTCAAAATCATTGTATACTCGTACTCATTTTATTTCAAAATCTCAAGATGTTACTCGAACCAAGATTCTCATATGGGTGTGATATATATTCGTCAACATCCCAATTTAAAACTCAGCCTTATCGGCAGATTTCTCAAATGGATTTGATATATAATCATCAACATCCTTATTTAAACTCAGTCTTATCGGCAGATTTCTCAAATGGATTTGATATATATTCATCAATATCCTTATTTAAAACTCAGCCTTATCGGCTCTCTGTTGTATATTTCACAACAGTTTTTCCAAAATGGAAGAAAGGGACTATACTGGAATAAACCACGTATCGGTGATCAGCCGAATACGAAATTTTCTCTACTAGTAGAAGGAATACAAACCTAGCCGCCTTTGGGCTCATCAAGACACTACACGGTGGTTGCCCATTGCCGTGCAAGTCCGAAAGTCAATGGTCACATAGACCATATAACCGTACAATGCGCCACTCCGCGCTTGCATAATGCGCCACTCCGCGCCTGGTCACTGCCCGATACCACTCCGTGCCGGGCAGGCCACATTCCAGTCCCAAAACAGTTATATCTTTTGCTCAAAATCCTTTTTCGAAGGAATAGGTCGTTAAAAGTTGACCTGTAAATAAGATGTTTTATTCATCACTTTTAACTGAATTGATCTTTTGGAGTTGTCGGAGTTTTGAATTTAAAATCATTTTCAAATCCCTATCTGTAGTAGGGTGACACATATATTACTCACTTGTTCTTTATTGAACGAGGAAGCAAAACTCTTATGCTTCTAGACTAAGTTCCCTAAGGTTTTGATAGGTTTCAAATGATTAATCTCTTTCAAGAGTTTTGAATAATTTAGAAAGTACCCTTGGGAACTATGTCTATTTTTAAATAAGTTTTTAGAAGTCCAAAGATATTAAATATCTAAGGTCTCGTAATAATCTAATAGGGATTCAATGAATTGATAAAATCTTATAAATAAAATATATCTGTATAAGGTTCAATGAATTGATAAAATCTTAAGTACAAAGTATTTCTAATTAAGGTTCAATGAATTAATAAAAAACCTTAAATACAAAATATTTCTGAATAAGGTCCAACAAATGGAGACACCTTAATCAAATAATCAAAACAGGATTTGGTATCCTATAATTGCTCTTTGAATAGTTAAATCTTTATTAAATAACGTGAAATGATTTATAAACTATTCAGTATATTTTTAAATACTTTCTTTATATTTAATAATCCCTTAAGTATCGCTTTATAAAATAATCAATCAAGTAAGGGTGTCCCTTAAATGAATAAACCAATATTTCTCGAAGTTTAAGTCAAAATCTCAATCGTTCGCTTGATATATATTACGCGAACGTACTTTGTTTATCGAAATAGAAATCTTTCGCGTTCGGCTCTCTCCGGAATTAAATCGTTATTAAAATATTTCCGACTCCCATTATCCTATATTATATTTGAAATACGTTTCAATTTCTCATACTCGTGTAAAACGAAATTTGTTTTCGTAAACAATCGCATAATTCGTATGCATTGATATCATAGACAAGCATATATATTTGAACTGTAAATCATGACATCAATATCACAACAGTATATATATAGTATGGATAGTATGAGATAGGGTTTCGAAAACTTGCCTCGAGTAATCGAAGTGGTATGGTCTCTGGTGTTTGGTTGGGATCTATAAACAAGAACCAATGGTCTAAGTTAGTACGCGATTAACGTCTCGCTTTTATTAAGCAACTTTCGCAACTACTCAAGTATAACGAATCTCCGATCATCATATTCTCAACACTTATATTCTCACTTTATAACATGGTCGAGTTTTGAAATCGATCGTTCGATTTAGAAAGTCCATTTCGAGTTTTAAGCTCGAACGTGAGAAAACACGCGTCAAAACTAGGTTTTTATGCGTTTCTCGCTTACGCTCTCTTTACCATAACATTTTTATAAAATCGAAAAATTAATATTTTCTCAAAATTCTTTTTGGACATTCTTCTCTACTGTCATATCCATTTTTCATAATTTTTCCAGAATCTCGAAATTATTTTAAGTCCTTCAAAATCACCATGGAAGTGGACTTAAGTGCAGTTGGCTAATCACAGAAATGTTTTACACTAAAACGACCATAACTCCTAAACCGTAAATCTCCTCATGATTATCTACACATGTATAGAAACTATAAAACAATCTCTATCTAGTCATGGCCAGTGGTTTTCAAATTTTAACAATTTTCATGGCCGAATGTCCTGCAGAAAACAGATCAAGTGCAAGAATGCCTAAACTCAATTTCTACTACTTGATCTTAACACAATCACTACCTATAACCATCATAAACACAAGTACTTCTCAAGATCCACCCACATGAACCTTATATGCTCTATATAGTACCACATACATGGATTACAACTTAAAATCTCAAGTATTTAGCAAGAACATAATCAATACAAACTCAAACAAACACAATCCTTTGGATCTTAACACTACAACAAACATAACTCTTAAATTCAACCATAAAACCTTAAAAGGTTGAAAGTTATACCTTCTTGGATACTAGGAAGGTTATTGCTAGGATGATTGAGGCTTGGTTTGCTTAGAAAACACTTAGAAGGGCTAGATCCTTAAGAAACAAAACAAAGAAACAAGTTAAAATTTCGGAGTTACCTTTCAGCACCTCATTCAAACATTTTTATAAAATTGAAAAAAAATAATTTGACGCTGAAATTTGGTACGAAGCTTACCCATGATATAGAAAAGCTATGGTAAAAATTGCATGATATGTGAATGCGTATATTTTGAGTTATGAATTTTTCTTTCTCCCTTGCTCAGAAAATCCGAACTGCTGGAATGAAAAATGGGAGAGCTTTAAGTGAGGGAAAAGGGGTTGTTTTCTTTTGTGGCTAAAGTGTGGGAGTGTACAATGAATATATGGGATGTATGCAGCAGATTTGACAATAATTTGGAAAAGGTATGGGTTGGTTTGATTGTGTGGTGAAGTGAGAAAAGGGAGAAGTATGGCTTGTGTACTTGTTTGTCTCCCATCACTATTCAACACTATTCCACTAACTATTCTAGTTAGCTTCTAATCATCTAGTTACACTCCTAACTACTAGTTAGGACTTGGTTATGCATGGCCAACTTGCATGGGATTTAATTTCTCATTCGTTTATTTATCGTAAATGCAATCGTCGTTCCATTCCGATAGTTTCCACGTATAACGACTTGTTTCGTAGCGATTTCTTTTATCGCTTATAATCCTATAACCAATTCCATTCCTTCTCTTGATCATAAAAACACCTTGATATATTATTTATTTCACGTAGTATTCCCGGTTCTATGCCATTCTTTACGGATATGAAAACACGTAGTATAATTGTGAATCTTCGAATTCCGTCGGCTTTTACATTCACTTATTTTCCTCGATACACAAGAATATGATCTCGGATTCTCAAAATTCCACTATTCATTTTATGATGATCCCCATACGTATTACTTAATTAGCTCAAGTTGTTATTCACAGAAGTTTTAAAATATTACAAAAATCAGGGTTCTTACAAACCTCCTCAATGATGACATTGTCCTTTGAAATCAAGCCATATCCCACAGTATAACCCTTGCTGTCATCTCCAAAAGTAATACTTGGGCCAGCTCTCTCCTTAAACTCTGTGAGCAGGGTAGAATCACCAGTCATGTGTCTTGAACAACCACTATCCAAGTACCAAAGATTCTTTCTGTTTCCCTGCACACATCAAAATCAAATCAAGTTGATTTTGGTACCCAAGTTTCCTTGGGTCCTGCCTTGTTAGCTTTCTTTTTCTGTTTCTTAGGCTTTATCTCATTTGACTTAGGGATATCAGATTCATCCTTGGTCATTTGAGTTTGGCCTTTGAAACCATTCATTACAACAGAATTATCATGCATATTATTATTAACAGGGAATGACATGCTATTAGTAAACATGTTATTCCAGTATGGCATGCTAAATGGCATTTGTGGCATACTAAATGTAGCATCATAAGGATTAGGTGCAAATGGCATGTTAGCAAACTGAGCATTCATATTCTGTGTAGACATAGCATTCATAGGCATGGGAGGCATAGCATTCATGTTAGGAAATTGAGGTTGCACAGATATGGAAGTAGGCATGGCAGATTTGTAATTAACAGACAAATGATTTACACAACCACACTTGATACAGATTTTTCTAGGAGAATATTTATCAAGTGTGTAGTTATTGTGTTTGTTAATCCCTACTTTACCATTCCTATTATTTTTCTTTTTAGTCTCTGTTTTTACCTCAATCTTTTCAAGTCTGTCATTTAACTGTTTGACAGTCATGTGACCAATATTAGCCTTTTTCCCTTTCTTAACCTGACTCGATTCTCCTGAAACAAAGTTCTTGGAAACAGACCCATACTTCTCATTCAGCTTAACAAGTTTGGCTTTACTGATAGGCTTGCTCACAACCGACGGATGAGGATTTTCATCATTCGACGGATAACACTTTTTGTTATCCGACGGATGATCCTCATCATCAGTCGAGTCTATATCTGTTAGTACTCCATCTACCAAATTAGGTTCTAGTTTCTTTTTGTTCTTTTTCCAGGCTTCATCACAGAAAGACTCAATTCCTTGAACTTTGGTGATTTGAGCATGGACATCCCTGGATGTTTTCCAAGCTTTAATCACCTCTTGTTCACGCTCGAGCTGCTTCTTTAGAATTTCCTCTTTTTTCAAGGACTCAGTTAATTCCTCCTTGGCAATTTTACACTCAATTCTTAATTTTTCAAAATCAATGAACTGAGACTCAAGCACATTATTTCTCTCACTCAAAAACAAATTATTTTCTTTGATTTTAGCATTTTCTTTAGTAAGAGACTTAAGTGTAACACGTAAATGATATAACTCTATAGACATGTCATTTATGGCATCATTACACTCATCTTTAGATAAATGTTCAAGGTTTGTAGTAATTACCTAATTACTTGAAGAACTTGTTTCTGTCACATCAGACTTAGCCATTAGGGCTAGATTGACATAGCTGACATCTTCATCCAGACCATCTGCTGCCCAGTCATTTTCTTGTGTTATGAAAGCCCTTTCCTTTTGTTTGAACAACTCAAAGTATTTTTGCTTATAATCCACTGGCTCAGACTTTTTCTTACTAGAATCTAACTTCCTACATTCACTGGCAAAATGCCCTGCCAAGCCATATTTGAAACATTTGAATTTGGATTTATCCACCATGTTTCTATTTGGCTTGGCTGCTCCAAAGTTCTTCTTGAACTTGAGTTGGCAAATCTCCTGGAAAAAAATGCTAGGTGTTCATCAATGTCCTCCATGTCATCTTGGCTCAAAGAATCTTCACTTTCTACTGCAAGCCCCTTGCCCTTTTTCTCACAAACCCTTGAAGTTGATTCAACAACTTCCATCTTCACTTCCTTCTCCTTTCCCAACTCAGCAACTAGTGCAATGGATCCTCCTTTCTTCTTTCCTCTCTCCATCCTTTCATCCTGCTCTATTTCAAGCTCATAGGTTTTCAGGATGCCATACAGTCTCTCCAAAGTAAACTCCTTATAATCTTGTGAGTTTCTTAATGAGACTGCCATTGGTTTCCATTCTTTTGGAAGAGATCTAAGGAATTTCAGATTGGAGTCTTTTGTCTGATAGACCCTTCCATGCAACTTTAGAGTATTTAGTAGTTTTTGAAACCTACTAAAAATGTCAGTGAGAGACTCACTTTCTTCATTGTGAAAATGCTCATATTGCTGAATCAAGAGCTGCATCTTATTTTCTCTAACTTGCTCAGTGCCATCGCAGATTATCTGTATTGTATCCCAAACATCCTTGGCAGTTTTGCAGTTGATAATGTTGTCAAACATATCTCCATCAACTCCATTAAACAGGATGTTCATGGCCTTTTTATCCTTCCTAACTTGTTCAATGTCAGGATCAGACCATTCATACATTGGCTTGGGGACTGATGGCTCGTTTCCTGTTGCTGCTCTCATTGGAACATGAGGGCCTCTTTCTATGCAGTCAACATAGGCCTCATCTTGAGAAAGCAAATGAAGATGCATCTTTACCTTTCAATGATGGTAATTATCTTTATCCAGAAAAGGGATCTTAACTCCAACATCCTTCTTGTTCATCTAGCTGTCTTGTTTTGATCTTTAAACTATTTGTAAGTTAAGAGCTTGCTCTGATACCAATTGTTAGTCCCTTAACAATATGACAAGAATTACAGAAGGGGGATTGAATGGAATTCTTGAAACTTTTTCTTGAAATAAAATGTTCTAACTCAAATATAAATATAAGTGTATTGATTAGCACAATGTGGAATAAAAACTTAAGTGAATCAAAACACAAGTAATTAAAAATAAGAGTCTTTAAAAACTTTGTGGTAGATTTGAATGATTCCACCAGAGATATATATTATATATCGAGAGAACCCTGTGTGCAAAAATGCTCACAGCTGCTTACAACAATTGAACTTCTAAGACTACAGAGAAATGCTAAGAATCCTGCTTACAAATGTTTCTCTGCTTTCTTGCTTAGATCGATTTTTTCTTAGTTGCTACTACTTGGTTTATATATATCACCAAGATTACAAAGTAATAAGACAAGATAATAAAACAAAAACTATCTAGTCTATTACAATGCTACTTCATTACTCTATTCCAGCATCTTTGAATATCTTCATAATAGCATGGAAATGGCAATGCTTCTTTGTTCTCGAAAACCCAGTTGAATAGGCTACCACACTCCATTTACATCCACTCGACGCATGTGACTGTGTTATCACTGTCAACAGATATTTGAATTCTTTATCCGTCGGGTTCATGATCATCCGTCGAGTTATTGATCATCCGTCGGGTTGTCTATTTGATCATCCGTCGACTTCATTGTAGGTTATCCGTCGGGTAGCAAACTGGCACTTGACTTCATTTCATTTATGTAGAATTACAAGACATCATTTATGTACAATTAATCAACCTATTCTGCATATCTAGTTAAAGTCAACATGACTTGAATACTACTTACAGAATCTATACAATGGTGAATGCAGAAATGTGCTACAGACTTATTGTTACATAAGCTACTCACTCGATGGATAATAAATCATCATCCGTCGGGACTATAATAAGTCATCCGTCGGGACTATAAATCTTATCCGCCGAGTGCTACCTTATTTCACTAAGTAAGATCTACTAAGGTGTTTTGTTCATGAAATCATCAAGTACACAACATATACACAACACACTCCAGTGCTAAATTCTGATGATCATGGAGATGGATTTCCAATTAATTCTCATACAGTCATTTTATCAGAAGATGATGATAGTGAAGATTCTGTTGTACTGCTTGCTGCAAACTCTGATGAAGCTGATGTTAATGTAGATGCCGATGCAGATGGTCCTTCTGGACAGGCTCCTCTATCACCAGCTGCTAAGGTTGCTTTTATCGAGAATTTTATAGAAAGGGCTCCTCCAGTTCCTTGGAGTGAGACTCAAAGAGGGCAAGAGTGGATCAAAGACTGGAATAATGTTGAATTTGTCCCTAATGCAGCTGTTCTTTCTGAACATCTGACAAAAGCTGGTGAGATGTTTACCAATGATGATTTCAAGACACATCTTAGAGTTACAGCACTGAGTACAAGGCATCTTCAAGGTCAACACTCAGCAACTCACGACCAGCTGGACAAAATTTGAAATAAATTGTAAGAGGATGCGGAGAAGATCAAAGTAGAGAAGCAGAAGTTTTTCAAGCCTAACTTTGACCGTTTAGCAAACATTGAAAAGTCTCAAGAAAAGCAGCAAGCTCAAATTTTTGATCTTTTACAAAATCAAGCTGCTCAACAAGTTCAGCTTAATGAACTTCAAAATTCTGTGGAATTGCTTGTCTCCCTGCTTCTTCCTAATGATGCCAAAAAGGGGGAGAAAGTAATTAAGTCCAAATGCAAGTCTACTAAATCACAGAAAGAAAAAGATGATGAAAATGAAGATCAGGGAAACTCTGAAAAGGGTGGAGGTTAAAGAAAAAGCAAAGGCTCTTCATTACAGAAAGACAGAACTACAAGTCAAAGGCTAAGTTCTGATACTGGAAAGAAATCAAGCTCAGGTAAACAAGTTCTAGTCAATCCTGAAGATCTTGATGAAGAGATCTCAAAGAAGCTATTTCTTAAAGAAAATCCAGGGATGGATCTTGAAATGCTGGAAGAAGAAGAAGCTAGACTGAAAGCTGCAATTGATAAGTCACAATCTAAGTCTAAATCTTCTACAACAACAAAGAAGCCTCCACTGGCTAAAGGCATTGTGATTAAAGAAAGAACAAGTGTTGAGGCATCTAAAGCCAAATCACAAGTGGAGTATGATCCAAAGTTTAAGGGCAAAGGTAAAGTTGATGAACATGTAAGGGTTTACATGCAAACTGTGGATGAACAAATAGATGCTGATGAAGATACTGGTCTAATTTTGAAGAAAAAGAAAGATTCTCAAACAACCTCTAACAGAGCTCAAGTTGTTAAAAGTCAGGAGTTAGTAAATTCAGATGCTACAAGGAAGCAAGCAACCTCTGACACAGCTCAAGTTAGCTTGACATCAGGAGATAAGGGAATAACCTCTGAAATTGCTCATGTTAAACCTTCAACTACTTTACCAGGATTCACCCAAGCTAAACAATCTGCTCAAACTCTGAAGAGTACATCAAGAGGTTTTCAGAGTAGATTGCTTCTAGGAAATGAGGCAAGAGATAAAACTGGTTTGGGAAATGCTGATGAAAGAAGAGTAGGCAACACAACTCTAGATCCTACATCTCTGTCTGAACCAGGAATAGGCACAACTCCTGAAAGATTGGATCAATTGGAGTCTGTACAGATGGTTTACCACTCTGCACTGAAAGAACAGATTATGTTATATTTCATGATAGATGGGAGGGTATTCCAGATTAGGCAGGATGCTATTAACTTGAAGTACTATGAAGAATTGGAACATGTGCTATATTTGCTTCAAGTAAAGAACAAGTCTACAGATGATGTTTCCAAATTCTTAAGGTCTAATATTGAGAGACAAAAGAAACTTTACAGGATAAAGTCTGACAACTTATACTATCCTAAGTACAGAGCTCATGATGGAAAAATTGTTGAAATGAAGCCTAACACTGCAAAGATTGTTACTACCTTTCTGGTTTATAGGGCTGTTGAATTCAACATAGAATCAGAAAAAGCCTATTATATCAGACTTAATGAGGATATAAGAAAGGCAAAGATCAATGATCTCAGAGCTGCTATCCTTCAGATAAGTGAAGATACAGCTAAGCTAAAAGAAGCCAAAAGGAGGATGTTGAATGAACTTGCATATTCTGAGGGATGTCTTTTGAAGAATTATCTCAGGACAACTCCTGATATTAAAGAGATCACATGATGAAGCCAAGTCAGGGATTGCAACTGCTAAACTCTGAAGAACATACAGGCTAAAGCTGATATCAGACTTTAAGGATGGTAAAAGCCACAAGTACTGTAAGTTGTAGTTTCTTAGTCAAATTCTCATGTGCATTTGTACTTAATGTTTTTGACATCATCAAATATATATTATGCTAATGTACAATTTAGGGGAGATTGTTAGATATATTTGAGATGTCATGTCTAATGTGTTTCATGTTTAGTTTTCAGATCTTAACAAACAGGAAATATCAGTACTTACTGAAATTAGCACTTACTGGAAGTCAAAACTTAAGGATATCAGTATTTAAATTATCAGGAGATAATTATCAGAAGATGGATATCATAACTTAAGTGCGGGAGGACGAACAGTTAAGGAAAGGCTGATTGAAAGGAAAGAAGATCAAGACTAAATAAAGAAGAGATATGCATGGAGAAGATTTCTATGGAAAATAGAAGACTTGGAAAAAAAGATATCTAATCGATATATTTTTGGATACAGAATCATATTCAATATCAATTAGAGATTATCTTGTAACTGTGTAGTATATAAACACAGACATAGGGTTTACACTATATGTGTTATCATAATCGAAGTTATTATTTATTATAACCCTAGCAGCTCTCATGATAAGTTGTTCATCACTGAGAGAGGACAGTTCTATATTATAACAGAGTTTATTGTGTTGAATAAAATCTGTTTTCTGTTACTTGTGTTCTTATATATGATTTGATTGTGATAAACACTGTATTCAACCCCCTTCTACAGTGTGTATGACTTAACATTGTAAAAACGTAAAAACGATTGAAGTCGGTCGATTCCCGATTATACAAAATAATTTATAAATACTCGGAAAAATAATTTATTAAATCCATAAATCATTTATAAAATCATAAAATAACATAAAAATTAATAGAAAAATATCAAAATTATCTATTGTTAGATATATTTGATAATGTCATGTCTAATATGATTTATGTTTAGTTTTCAGATCTTACTTGAACGGGACAAATCAGTACTTAACTGAAATCAGCACTTATACTGAAGTCAGAACTTAAGTGATCAGTAATTAAGGTTCAGGAGATATTTATCAGGAGATAATATCAGGACTTAAAAGAAACTTTCAGATAAGGAAGGCGGCTGATTGAAAGGAAAGAAGATCAAGACAAACGTAAGAAGAAATATGCATGAAGAAGGAATTCTATGAAGAATGGAATACTTGGAAGAAAAGATAACTGATTGATATATTTTAGGAAGCAGAATTATATTCCATATCAATTAGCAATTATCTTGTAACTGTGTGATATATAAACACAGACATAGAATTTACACTATATGTGTTATCATTATCGAGAATATTATTCATTGTAACCCTAGCAGCTCTTATGATATTTGTTCATCACTGAGAGAGGACAGTTCCATATTGTAACAGAGTTTATTATATTGAATAAAGTCTGTTTTCTATTACTTGAGTTCTTTAATTCGATTTGATTGTGATAAACACTGTATTCAACCCCCTTCTACAGTGTGTGTGACCTAACAAGTGGCATCAGAGCAGATCTGTTAACACACAAACTGTTTAAGATCCAAAAACAATCATGTCTGAAGCAGAAACTCCAACCAAGCCCACCAAAACTGAAGAACCTCCAAAGACTCAAATCCATAGTCGATATGAGACCATTAGAGTTCCCATACTGAAACCATATGAATATCCCATATGGAAGGTGAGGATGACTATGTTTCTGGAAGCTACTGATCCAGAATATCTTACAGAATCCATGAAGGACCTCACAAGCCAACCAAACTCGCTGTTGCAGTTGCAGGTGAAGCAGCAAAGTCTGTACCAAAGGAGAAAAGTGATTACACTACTGAAGATATCGCATCAATTGCTAAGGATGCTAAGGTATGACACTTGCTGCATAGTACCATTGATAATGTAATGTCAAATAGGGTAATTAACTGCAAGACTGCAAAAGAGATATGGGATGCCTTAGAGACAAGGTGCCAGGGAACTGATTCGATTAAGAAGAACAGGAAGACAATACTCACTCAAGAGTATGAACACTTTGACTCAAAGCCTAATGAGTCATTGACTGATCTATATGACAGATTTATCAAACTCTTGAATGATTTGTCACTAGTTGATAAGGAGTATGATCTTGAAGATTCAAACCTTAAATTCCTGTTAGCTCTTCCTGAAAGTTGGGATTTGAAGGCAATAATTATAAAAGACAACTATAATCTTGAAGAAACAACTCTTGATGAAATTTATGGGATGCTCAAGACTCATGAACTTGAGATGGAACAAAGAAGCAAGAGGAAAGGAGGAAAGTCAAGGACTGTTGCTCTTAAGGCTGAAGAAGAATCCCTCAAGGCAGCTACCTCAAGGAAAGGCAAGGGAAAAGCACTCATCACAAAGTCTGATACTGAGTCATCAAATTCTGATAGTGATGATGACTCAGAAACTGAAAGCTTGCTTGAGATGGATGTTGATGAAGAGATGATGAAGCTGTGTGCTCTTATGGTGAAAGGAATCACAAGGATTGCATACAGAAAATTCAGGAAGGGAAAGAAGTTTTCCAGGAAAGGTGCAAGTTCTGATAAGAAGAATTTCAGAAAGTCTAAAGGCAAAGGAGGAAAGTCTGACAGAGGAGATTACACAAATGTCAAATGCTATAATTGTGGTGAGAAAGGCCACATATCTCCTGATTGCAAGGAAGTGAAGAATGACAAAGGCAAGGCTCTTGTCATACAGAAGAAAAGCTGGACAAATACTTCAGATTCTAAAAGTGAGGAGAACTATGCCTTGATGGCAAATGCTGATATGGCAAATGCTGATAGCAGTTCTGATGCTGCTGAGTTAAAGGTACCTCAAACTACTTATGCCTTTCATACTGATGATATTAATGAGTTCAGAAGATATCTTAAAACCATGTTCATTAGTTATAGAGATCAGACTTTAACAAATGAAAGATTAACTTCTGAAAATCTTGCTTGTAAAAAGAGGAATGATTATTTAGAAAAAGAGTTAGTCATGTCCCATCAAACTCAGAAAGATAGAGATGATGCTTTCTATGTTAGGGATGAAGTACTTAAAATGAATAAATCTCTAAAAACTGAGTTAAAAAAGGAAAGAGAGATTATCAAGACTTGGACTAACTCTGGAAGAACAACTCAGAATTTGTTAAGTAGTGGAAACTGGAAAGAGGGCTTAGGTTATGGTGAAGATAAGAATGATAAAGGAACTGTAGAAATTAAGCCTATAGCTGTTAAACAAAAGCCAAAGTTAAAACCTGTTAAGTTTGTAGCTGTAAAGTCTGATACTGAGAAATCAAAAGTTAAAGAGGAACTAACTTCTGACAAACTAAAATAGGAAAAGACAACTGAAGTTAACGTAGGCTTAATGACAAAGAAGCAGCTTAAGCATAAGCTGAAAGATGTTAAGAATATAAACAAGGTAAAGTCACCTAGGAAAAATAGGAATGGAAAGGAAGGTGTGAATAAAAGCAATGATTATAAGCCTGTTCCTAATGCTCCTTCAAAAATATGTCATAACTATGGAAGTTCTAACCATCTGGCTTCTTTTTGCAGGAAGAATAAGAACATAAACTCCTTACCTTCAAAGTGAGGAGTTAAGAGTTAGTCTATTAGATATAGGCCACAAAATCCTTATTTTCATTGTGGTAGTTTATGGCATTCCATTTATACTTATAAGGAATATCATAGTTTGTACTACGATTATTATCAAATAAAACCTTCTTTAAAGAAAGTTAGCATTGTTCCTTCTAGTGTAAGTTATGATACAAAGTCTGATAGTGTAAATGCTGATAAGAAAAATGTTAACATAAACTCTGATGCTAAATCCGCTGCAAATGTTAATAAACTTAATAAGGCCACAGGATCCAAGCAAGTCCGGGTCCTTAAAACTAATCATTAGTGGTCTTTGTGATTGCAGGGAAACAGGAAAAACATCCTAGTTCTGGACAGTGGATGTTCAGGACATATGACTGAAAATAAAGCCCTGCTATCAGACTTTATGGAGAAAACTGGCCCAAGTGTTTCTTATGGAGATGGCAACATTGGAAAAACATCGGGATATGGCAATATCAATCTTGGAAATGTCATCATTAAAGAAGTAGCTCTGGTCTCAGGACTTAAACACAATCTGCTGAGTGTTAGTCAAATCTGTGACAGAGGTTATCATGTGGATTTCTTTGAAGAACACTGTGAAGTTGTAAGCAAATCTACAGGCAAAGTTGTTCTGAAAGGATACAGGCATGGTAATATTTATGAAGCCAAGCTTTCAACAAGTACTGGTGGTTCTGCAATCTGTCTGATGAGTAGAGAATCAATTGAAGAAAGCTGGAATTGGCACAAGAAACTCTCTCATTTAAATTTCAACAATATAAATGAACTAGTCAAGAAAGATCTTGTGAGAGGACTGCCAAAATCAGTATTTGCTCCTGATGGCCTTTGTGATTCATGTCAGAAGGCTAAACAAAGAAAATCTTCATTCAAGAGCAAGACTGAATCATCAATTCTTGAGCCTTATCACCTACTACATGTTGATCTATTTGGTCCAGTGAATGTCATGTCTATTGCAAAGAAGAAATATGCTATGGTCATAGTGGATGAGTTCATCAGATACACATGGGTGTATTTCTTGCACACAAAAAGTGAAACTGCATCTATCTTGATTGATCATGTCAAGCAACTGGAAAATTGGTCAAAGATTCTGTGAAGATCATAAGAAGTGATAATGGCACTGAGTTCAAGAATTTGACAATGGAAGAGCTCTGCAAAGACCATGGAATGAAGCAGGAATTTTCTGCTCCTGGAACTCCACAGCAAAATGGAGTTGTTGAAAGAAAGAATAGAACTCTTATTGAAGCTGCACGAACTATGCTTGATGAAGCAAAGCTACCAACCTATTTTTGGGTTGAAGCTGTGCAGACTGCTTGTTTTACTCAGAATGCAACACTCATTAACAAGATGGAAAGACACCATATGAGATGGTGAAGAAAAAGAAGCCAAATCTGAAGTATTTTCATGTATTTGGATGCAAGTGTTTTGTTCTTAAGACTCACCCTAAACAGCTATCCAAATTTGATTTAAAAGTTGATGAAGGAATTTTTGTTGGATATCCACTTTCCACAAAAGCCTTCAGAGTCTACAATTTAAGAACAAGGGTTGTCATGGAATCTATCAATGTCTCCTTTGATGATAAGAAGATTACTGGACTTGAAAATTTCAATGATCATGATCAGCTGAGATTCGACAATGAAGACTTAAATTCTGGTACTGAAAATCCTGACAGTCTAAATCCTGATACTGCAAAGTCTGATGAATTAAACTCTGATGTTATTGAAACTGTGGTGACTACGCCAAAGGAAGATGCACCTGTGCAGGGGGAGCATACTGAAGATACAACCACATCTCAAGAAGCATCAGAACATACAACCGGCTCTTCAAGTTCTGATTCATCAAGTTCTGATAAGCCAAGTTCTGATAAGCCAAGTTCTGATAGTTCTGAAAACTTAAATTCTGAAGGATCCACCTCAGAGAGCATAGTTTCAGGGGGAGCATCAGAAAATGTTGATGAAGATGGCATGGATCATGGGGGAGCATCCAGTTCTAGAGAAAACCTTCCATCTGCAAGGAAGTGGACTAAATCACATACACCTGACTTAATTATTGGAAATCCTGATGCAGGTGTCAGAACTAGAACAGCTACTTCAAGTGAATGTCTCTATAATTCTTTTCTTTCTCAGACTGAACCAAAGAAAGTGGAAGAAGCTCTTCAAGTTGCTGATTGGGTGCAAGCAATGCAGGAAGAGTTAAATGAATTTGAAAGAAATAAAGTCTCGACCCTAGTGCCAAGACCAAAGAACAGATCTGTTGTTGGTACAAAGTGGGTGTTCAGAAACAAAACTGATAGTATTAGCATAATTACAAGGAATAAAGCAAGGCTGGCTGCAAAAGGATATTCTCAATAGGAGGGAATTGATTATGATGAAACATTTGCACCTGTTGCTAGATTAGAAGCCATAAGGATATTTTTGGCTTATGCTGCTCACAAAAAGTTTACTGTCTTTCAAATGGATGTGAAAAGTGCTTTTCTCAATGGAGAATTGGAAGAGGAAGTATAAGTTGAACAACCTCCAGGCTTTGTAGATCCCAAATATCCAAATCATGTCTACAGGCTTGATAAAGCACTTTGTGGCCTTAAGCAAGCTCCAAGAGCATGGTATGAGACTTTAGCTCAGTTTCTTCTGGAAAGTGGATTTAACAGAGGAACTATTGACAACACACTGTTCTACCTCAACCATGGAAAGGACTTACTTTTGGTTCAGATATATGTTGATGATATCATCTTTGGTTCTACAAATGACAGACTTTGCAAGAAGTTTGACAAACTGATGCAGTCAAGATATCAAATGAGTATGATGGGGGAACTTAGCTACTTTATGGGCCTTCAAGTCAAGCAGAATGAAGAAGGCACTTTTATTTGTCAAACCAAGTACACCAGAAATTTGCTGAAGAAATTTGGAATGCAAGACTGTTTAAGTGCATCCACTCACATGGCCACTGCAACAAAATTGGATAAGGATACTTGTAAATCAATAGATATTACTGATCACAGAGGTATGATTGGCTCTCTACTCTATCTAACTGCCAATAGACCTAATATCATGTATGATACCTGTCTTTGTGCAAGATTTCAAGCAGATCCAAGAGAACCTCACTTAACAGTTATGAAAAGAATTTTCAAGTATCTTAAGGAAACAGCTGATCTAGGATTATGGTATCCTAGAGAATCAGATTTTAAACTAATAGGTTACTCAGATGCAGATTTTGCAGGTTGTAAAATTGACAGGAAAAGCACAAGTGGAAGCTGCCAATTTCTTGGAGGCAGATTGGTTTCTTGGTTTAGCAAGAAACAAAAGTCAATTTCCACATCAACTGCAGAAGAAGAGTACATTGCTGTAGGAAGCTGTTGTGCACAGATTCTTTGGATGAAGAATTAGTTACTGGATTATGGGTTAACATGTTTTAAAATCCCTATTTACTGTGATAATCAAAGTGTTATTGCTATGACAGGTAATCCAGTTCAACACTCAATGACAAAGCACATCAGCATAAGGTACCACTTCATAAGGGATCATGTGGATGAAGGTACAGTGGAATTGCACTTTGTTCCAACAGATCAACAACTAGCAGATATCTTCACAAAACCACTGTGTCAAGCTACTTTTACAAGATTGGTAAATGAACTTGGAATGGTTTCAGGTTCTTTCTCTAAATTTGCTTAGTTATTATTCTGATGCATCATATTTTATGATCAGTATTTACAGATATTACTATCTTTGTGTATTCTGTGCTTAATTGAAAATTGCTTAAGTACTGATTATTGTCTGATGTGAATTTCTAAACTCTGATAGTGATATGAATGTTTCTGTGATTATTCAATCCAATGAGGATAATTATGCTAGATGCTGAACTAGTAGTCTTTAATATACTAACAAATCCCATGTTTGAAGTAGTTGCTTATGTGGAAATCTATTGACACAAGCAAATTCTGATATTGAGCTTAGTTAAGTTTACTTTGTCTATCTTATTACTAAGTCAAAAACTAGAATAATGCTTTTTATCTGTTAAGTTCTGATGTTAGTAAATCTGGTGAATGTACTAAGTGCTGATAAGCCTCACTTATCAAAAGAAAAGGAAAAGAATAAATATCAGGTACTTCTTTGAGATCTAGAGTAAAAACTATGGAAGGGACGACCCAAGTGCATTGCTGGTATTAAGTAATATGCATCAGAAAAGCAAAAATAAATATTTTTCTTGGTGACTTTTCACACTCTATGATTACTGGAGAAATACTCTGATAATAGCATAAATCTTGATAAGCAGTCGTGACTCACTTACACTGAGAAGCCACTGTAAAATGGAATTTCAAAAGATGCATAAAATGAGCATAAAACAGTTGAGGTGGACTCATGCATGAACTCATTCTAAAGTAGACTTCAGAACCATGACAGATTTTGAGCAAAGTTCTTAGTTATGCCTTATTTTTAAGATGTACTGAAGTGAATCAGACTTTAATCTTTATCTGATATTTAGCTTACTGCACACACATACACTACATATGAGTGATGAAAATTATTGTGGTGATAAATGATGTTTTAGATGAACAGTTTATGTGTCAGATTGCATAAATTCTGAGGACAAGTTATGATGGAAGTTCTGATGATTAAGTTCTGAAGAAATGAAATCAGAATTTGTGTGAAGAATTGCAGAAATAGGCATTCATTTTTCGAGTTAAGAAATCATGTTCTGATGACTGTTAAGTTCTGATATAAGTCTAAGTTTTGATATTACACTCTGATTCTTTACTTGACTTATCTGTGGTTAAAATCTGAAACAGTCTTATTTAAATTCAGAATATGTTTGGGTGACATATTAACAGTCAATATAATTTGGGTTAGTGGTACACGTCTATGCACAGTAATTTTTACTTGTTTCATGTGGGCATTAAATCCTGTTTTAAACTTCCAATGGCTGTTTTTATTCTCATCAGTCTAGGGAGACGAGGTAGAATTATTTCTACCTATAGTCATTAAATTTTCCTTACGTCTCCTGACATTCCATTGGCTATATAAACCAACACATCCCAGACACCACAACAACCATCAGAACATACCACATATAGACCTCAACCTACTCAACCCTCTATCAGAACATATCTCAAACCTTTACAGATATCTTAACCTTCATCATCAGCACATACTGTGAGGCATTCATCTTCAAAGCCCAAGAGGACAAAGACTGTACCTCAGACACAACAGAAGAGAAGGAGGATTGTTCTGAGAGATGAGTCAGATAGTGAGGAACAGGTTCCTGTGTCAGAACATGTTGTCCAAGAAGCTGAAAAGGTCTCTTCTCAGAAGGATATTGGAATTGGGGGTTCTAAGCTTCTCAAAAGGCTTAGAAGGATGTATTCTGATGAAACTCCCAATGTATCTCCACCTTCAAAGAGATACAAGAAACAGAGAGCACACAGGGATAGGGCTAAGCCAGTTTCAGAGGATGAGGAAGAAGCAGCTAAGGAAGGAGATCAGGAATCTCTGATCTCAAAGGAGCCAGAATTTGCTGAAGCTACTGCATCTACACCTCCATTGTCACCAACTCAGGAAACTACTCGAGATAAAGTATCTACACCATCCGTGTCTCCTGTAAATGAACCGGTATCTACTATAGACCCAGGCACAAGTGCTGAGATTGATATTCAAAACCTAATTGTTCCTGAGGTTCTCTACTTAGAAGCTTCACAAGCTCCAATCAATCCATCAACAACACTAATTCCTGATGCTGATGTTACTCTAGAATTGTCTACAACACCTTCTTTGCATCTAGACATTGAAGATCAGACTATAGGTGAGCATCAGAATATGGCTGTTGATCAGAACTTGGAAGCAGATCAGCACTTAGAGGATGATGTTGAAGCCTCCATAGCCTCTTATACTGTTCTTTTATCAGAGGATGTTGACTCTGTAAGTTCTGATGCTGCAAATGCTGATGATACTAGTGATACTGCTACAAATGCAGATGCTGATGCAGTTGGTCCTTCTGGACATGCATCTCTACAAGCTCCTTCAAAAGCCGAACTAGTTAAAAAGTTTGTTAGAGGAGATGCACCAGTACCTTGGAATGAAACTCCTAGAGGACAGGAGTGGACTAAGGAGTGGAACACAGTCACCTTTGTTCCATCTAAAAAAATTCTTGCTGAGCACTTGGCAAAAGCTGATGAGATGCTAAGTAATGATGATTTCAAGACACAGCTTCGAGTTACTGCATTGAGTACTAGACATCTTCAAGGTCAACACTCAACAACTCATGCCGCGGTGCATAAAATGCAAGAAACTTTAATCAAGCAAGAAACAACCATGAAACTTGAAAAGAAAAACTTTTTCAAACCTACCTTTGACAGAGTAGCCCACATTGAGAAAACCCAAGAGAAGCAACAGTCTCAGATTGATGAAATTTTGCAAAATCAAGCTTCTGAGAAGTCTCAACTCAATGAGATCCAATCCTCAGTGGAATTGCTTCTCTCTCTTCTTTTACCTGCTGATGCCAAAAAGGGGGAGAAAGTAATTAAGTCCAAATGCAAATCTGATAAGACACTGAAGAAAAAGGATGATGGTAATGACCCGGGAAACTCTGGAATGGGTGGAGGTCATGGTCAAGGTAAAGATCATTCATCAAGTAGAGCTGGAGCTACAAGTCATAGAACAAGTTCTGATACTGGGAGAAGAATAACTTCTGATACTGGTAAAAGGATAAGTTCTGATGAACTTTTGGATCTTGATGAAGAAATTTCAAGACAGTTATTTCTGAAAGAAAATCCAGGAATGGACTTTGAGAGTCTAATGGAAGAAGAAGCTAGACTTAAGTCAGAAAAAGTCAACCCCAAATCTGAAGCTTCTGTTGTTAAAAAGAAACTTCCTACAGCTAAAGGCATTATGATAAAAGAAAGGACAAATCCTGTGGCAACCAAGGCCAAATCACAATTGCAGATAGATTCAAGGTCTAAGGGCAAAGAAAAAGTTGGTGAACCTGTAAAGGTTTATGTGCCTCCTGTGGATGAAGAAATTTTTGTTGAAGATGTTAATCTTACTCTGACTTCAAGGAAGATTTCTAAGACAACCTCAGACATGGCTCAAGTTTTTCAGAGTCAAAATATAGTTAATTCTGATATAACCATGAAGTAAGCAACCTCTGACATAGCTTAAGTTGACTTGATATCAGAAGATAAGTCAAAGGAAGCCTCTGACATTGCTCATGTTAAATCCTCAAGGTTACTCCTACCAGGATTCACTAAAGCCAAACAGACTCAACCTTTGAAGACTGCAGCAAGTGGTTTTGAAGCAAGAGTGGTTACTGGAAAGGAAGCAAGAGATAAATCTGGATTGGGTAGTGCTGATGAAAGAAGAGTACAGAACACAACCAATGATCCAACTTCCTTAAGTGAACCAGGTGTTGGAGCAACTCCTGAAAGATTGAATCAACTAGAATCTGTACAGATGGTCTACCATACCTTCTTGAAAGAACACATCTTGTTATATTTCATGACAGATGGAAGGGTTTACCATATAAGGGAAAATGTTATTCCACTGAAGTATTTTGAGGAATTGGAACATGTTTTATTCTTACTTCAAGTGAATGACAGAATAACAGAAAGTGCTGCAAACTATTTGAAGACTCAAATTCAGAGACAGAAAAGGCTCTATTCTGTAAAGTCTGGAAGCACATATTGTCCCAAGTACAGAGATCACAAGGGTGATATTGTTGATATGAAGCCTAATACTGCACAGATCAGGACATATCTTGGTATTAAGGGACTTGAATGCAATCTAGAGTCTGACAAAGCCTATGTCATAAGACTAGATCAGGAGTTGAGAAAAGCGAGAATTAATTATCTCAGATATGCTATCTTCCAAACTGGTAAAGATACTGTAGAACTTAAAGATGCTAAAAGGAGGATGATTGATGAACTCAGATATGCTGAGAGATGTTTGTTAAAGAACTATCTCAGAACAACTCCTGACATCAAAGAGATCAGAAAGTGAAGCCAAGTCAAGATCTACAAATGTTCAAATTCTGATATGTATATAGACTGAAGTTGTTATCAGAAGTTAAAGTTGGTAAAGCTTTAAGGACTGTAAGTTGTAGTTATCTAGTCAAATTCTCATGCATTTGTACTTAATGTTTTTGACATCATCAAATATCTGTTGAACTTGTATATTATGCTAATTTACAAGTTGGGGGAGATTGTTAGATATATTTGATAATGTCATGTCTAATATGATTTATGTTTAGTTTTCAGATCTTACTTGAACATGACAAATCAGTACTTAACTGAAATCAGCACTTATACTGAAGTCAGAACTTAAGTGATCAGTACTTAAGGTTCAGGAGATATTTATCAGGAGATAATATCAGGACTTAAAGGAAACTTTCAGATAAGGAAGGCGGATGATTGAAAGGAAAGAAGATCAAGATAAACGTAAGAAGAAATATGCATGAAGAAGGAATTCTATGAAGAATGGAATACTTGGAAGAAAAGATAACTGATTGATATATTTTAGGAAGCAGAATTATATTCCATATCAATTAGTGATTATCTTGTAACTGTGTGATATATAAACACAGACATAGGGTTTACACTATATGTGTTATCATTATCGAGAATATTATTCATTGTAACCCTAGCAACTCTCGTGATATTTGTTCATCACTGAGAGAGGACAGTTCCATATTGTAACAGAGTTTATTATATTGAATAAAGTCTGTTTTCTGTTACTTGAGTTCTTTAATTCGATTTGATTGTGATAAACACTGTATTCAACCCCCTTCTACAGTGTGTGTGACCTAACATCTATACTTTATTTTGGACATATAAAAATTAAAATACTAAAATATTATCACATTTAAACATCCAAACACAGATACCACTTAACAGATAATTCACCAAAAATTCATAAAATAAACATAAAATATTTATATATTGATAAAAATAATTACATGATATATCCCGGATATTACACATACGATCACATAACCCGTCTCGTACTTATATGTACTCACTCAATACACAAAACAAATATGGCTCAAATACTTGAAATTCGGTTCGATAGTTATTCTCAAAAAATACGTTTAACTATTGATTCAGGAAAATAAGGTCACCAAACTATTTTGCAAAATGTTTCACCAAACTACGAAAGTAGTTTTCGTAAAATCTTTACAATTATATAATTATATATATTCGATTGGTATTTCGGATAATTACAAGATACGTTCCCTTATTTTCAAAATTAAGTTCTCGAAAATTGGACAGTGTTTCCTCTATTTATCAAGCTACTAGTCGATATCATATCGACACAGTTCAATCACAATCCACAATCCAACTACCCAATTCACAATTCCAAATCTCCACTAAGATTTTAATAACTACACACGACTAATTTATATTTGAAAAATAATTTTATAAAATAATATTTTTATAATTGTAGGACTCAGATTATATCATCACGGTCCACCATCGGCTCGCCGAAACTCATCGCCGACGGCGGCAAAATTCATCGGTACCCGATTAATTCGGGTTTCCGAACGAATTCTACTGATAATAAAATAATTTTCCGCACGTAATAAATGTATTTTACGAAAGTTAATCAAATAATTTTCCTGCAGAAATATATAAAATAAAATATCGAATTAGTAACTGCGCAACAACGGAAAATCAATCGGAAAGGCAACAACAGGCTGGAAAAAGAACAAAGCTACAGGCGGCAATTACAGGGCACAACAGACACTCCACACATATAACACGAACATATAACGCGCCACCACCTCGCCGAAATAGTGAAGGGCGACGACCGGAAAAGAAGAAACAGAGACGGTAATTACCAGGCGGCTAGCGGCAAAAACCACAGGGAAAAAGTACGGGAGAAATAGGATGGGAGAGAGATAAAGATAAAAAGGAGAAGAGAGGAGTGAAAGAGATTAAGAGAAAAACAGAGAGATTATAAAGGGAGACGAGAGAGATGGTGAGGGTGGGAGAAAATATGGGTGGGTTGTGTGTGTTTTATGTTTTTATTATATATATATTTTTATTTATTTATTTATTTATATATAAATTTTCAACTCAGGCCACGTGTGAGAATGATGCAGGCGAATTGAACATGTAGCATTACAATTCCTGTAAATTAAGCACGTATAAAGAATTGATATGAACTCCCTCTGTAGCCCGATTTCGTTCGCATTTCATGATTTAACGATATAACGCGTGGGTAAATAAAACCCGAAAAATTACCAAACTAATTTTAAATTCCCCGAATAATTAAAAATTAGTAAAATAAATATTTCATAATTTTTAAAATATTTTTGAATTGTGCATCACACCCGCATTTTGCGATTTAATGAATAAATGTGCGGGTAAATATAACCCGAAAATTTTTCAAAATAATTTTAAAATTCTCGAAATATTCAAAAATTAAGAAAATATAGGTTTTATAATTTTGAAACATTATTGAATTTAATTTTAAATTTACACTTAAATACAATCAGAAAATCATTTAGGGATAAATAATTGACAAAAATATTACTTTCTAAATTTATAAATTCCTATAAATAATTATTGAAATTATAAAGCCATAGAAATAATTTTAAAGATAATTTCAATATTTATAAATATAAATCTTCAATAAAATCACATTTACAAGTAAGAACAAAACAATACGACTCAACAATTAATAATACAAATAATTTTCATAAACCATTGAGTCACACACAATTAATATTAAATACACCACATAACTGACTAAACCATAACAGATTTTATTTATTTATTTAATAATTACACTTTTAACAATACAAAAATACGAGTCGTTATAACCTTCCCCCCTTAAAAAGATTTTGTCTTCAGAATCTCAACTAACCAAACAACTGAGGATGTTTGTCAATCATATCTGAGTCTAACTCCCAAGTAGACTCTTCTACTTGAGGATTTCTCCAAAGTACTTTTACTATGGGAATCGACTTATTCCTAAGGACTCGCTCCTTACGGCCTAGGATCTGGATTGGCTCATACTCAATGACTTGGTCCAAATCAGGGATATACCGCTTTAACATAGAGACGTGGAACACATTGTGAATATGTTGTTGCTGCGGCGGCAGCGCTAACTCATGGCAACCTTACCTACTTTTTTCAATACCTCAAACAGTCTGATATACCTAGGACTTAGCTTACCTTTCTGCCCAAATCTCACTAATCCATTCCAAGGTGGAACTTTCAGCAATACTAATGATCCAACTTTTATCTCTATATCCTTTCGATATAAATCTGCATTTTTCCTTTGTTTATCCTGAACTACTTCTAACCTTTTCCGAATCATTACCATTGTGTCTATAGTTTGCTAAACTAATTCAGGATCTAACAACTTCTTTATCTTTTTCATCAGTTCAGGCTGAAAAGTAATCTCATACAATTGCTCATTATCACCTTCTGGTATTCGTGCTTCAATCTCCAACTTTTCTAATTCTTTCGCCAATTCCTCAGCGATCTTAATCGCATTCAATCTTTCTTTTCCACTCAAGGAATCTGCCACTACATTGGATTCTCTTGGGTGGTAGTTAATGGAACAATCATAATATTTTATCAATTCCCACCAGAATTCATACTTTGAAAACGTAGCATACAGTTGCTTCCCCCAACCTTTGTAGGGAAACCCTCAGGTGTTCAGCGTGGTCTTCCTTAGTCTTTGTATAGATGAAGATGTTATCAATAAATATAATTACAAAACTTATCCAAGTACTCCTTATACACTCTGTTCATTAAATCCATAAAGGTGGCTGGTGCAGTGGTAAATCCAAATGATATCACTAGAATCTCGTAATGTCCATATCTGGTTTTGAATGTAGTCTCTGGTATGTCTTCAGGCTTAATCTTCAACTGATGATAGCCCGGTCTTAAGTCAATCTTCGAGAAGCAACACGCTCCCTTCAACTGGTCAAATAAATCATCAATCCTGGGTAGGGGATACTTATTCTTGATGGTCAATTTATTTAACTCCCGATAATCAATACATAATATCATACTCCCGTCCTTCTTCTTTATAAACAATACTGGTGCGCCCCACGGGGATACACTTGACCTAATCACTTCCTTATCCAATAACTTCTACAGTTGCTTAGCTAATTCCTTCATTCCTACTAGGGCCATACGATACGGAGCCTTTGAAACTGGTTCCGCCCCGGCTACTAGGTCATTGGAAAACTCTATTTCACATTCTGGTGGTAATCCTAACAACTCATCTAGAAAGACATTCAGAAATTTCCTCACTATTAGAATCTCATCCAGATTAAGTGCCTCTTCTTTGGTGTCCCCTATATGAGCTAAGTAGGTTTCACATCCTTGTCTTAACAGCTTCTTGGATTGAAGGACTGAGAGAAATTTTTTTTCCTCTTTCTGTCCTTGATAATTTAACCTAATATTATCCTCTGTAAACCTCATAATCTTCTTCTTCTTATAGTCAATATTTTCCTTATATTGGGGCAACAAATCCATTCTTAAGATTATGTCGAACTCTCCTAGCTCGAAAGGTATTAGGTCCGCCAAAAAAGAATGTCCTAGGATTTCTGATTGACACTTAGGACAAAATTGATTCACTAGGACTTTATCTTGGTTGGTCACTTCTATGGTCAAAGGTTCAGTTAAATCTTCCAACAATAACTCCATTTTATTCATATAATCCTTAGATATAAATTATTTAGATGCCCCTGAATCAAACAAAACTTTAACAGTACGAAGTTGAGAGAAAGCGTACTTGCAACTACATCCGTATCCTGAGCAATAGATCTATTGGTCATCTTAAAGGTTCTGGCTCTGGCCGTACTGGATGTCGGTCCTTGGAATGCGCTACCCCCAACACTGCCTTACGTAGTAGTCCTACAGTTCTTAGCAATATGCCCAATTGTACCACAGTTATAGCCAGTAACTCTGGGGTTCTCTATTTTGCATTCCGACGCATAATGTCATTTCCGCCCACATCGGAAACATTCAACATTTTCCTTGCACTGACCACAATATTTCTTTCCACATAGCTTGCAATATGTCACTGGTGGCTTAAATGACCAGGTTGGACCGGAACCATCTAAGGTGGTATTGGGTTTGGCCTGGGAAAAATTCTGCCTTCTGAATCTTCTATCTCTATCCCTTCTAGATCGCCTCTGAAACTTCTGAATGGATTCTCTTGGACTTATTATTCTTCCATAATATCCATTTTCCGCTTCTTACTTTCTTTTTCCCTGGCCGTTAATTTTTGATCACTTTCTATTACCATGGTTGCCTGAACTACCGAGGTATAGGTCTTTAGTTGTAAAATTACAAGCCCGCCCCGAATTTCTGGTTTCAATCCTTGTTGAAACCTATTTGCTTTCTGAGCTTCAGAGTTTACATAGTCTAGCGCAAATCTAGCTAATTCCGTAAACTTAGCCTCATACTTCGCTACACTTTTTTCGCCTTGCTTCAATTTTAAAAACTCAATCTCCATTTGATTTCACAGACAGTTAGGGAAATATTTCTTTAAAAACAACTATGTAAACCTAGCCCATGGAATAAGACCCTCTCCTTTTAATGCCCTAGTTGACTCCCGCCAGTAACTAGCTTCATTTTTCAAGAAATAGCTTGCATAATCAGTCTTAAAAGTATCACTTACTTGGATGAGGTTGAAAGCTTTCTCCATTTCTTTTAACCAGGCTCCAACAGCTACTAGATCAGGCTCACCCTTAAACTCTGGAGGTTTAACATTCTGGAAAGATTTAAAATTAACGGTCTGGTTCACCCTTTGATGTTGCTGCTGCAAAAAAGTTGTTGTTGTTGAATCTGTTGCTGCTGCTGTTGGATTAATTGATGTTGTTGTTGCTGGAATTGTTTTTGTTGTTGGGCCAATTGATTTGTCTGTTGGCGTAAAAAATATAGAATTTCGTTTATAGCTAGACCCCCAGCAAAACTACTACTATTTTTTTTAGACTGGGTAGCTTTCTTGGGTGGCATTTTCCTGAAATATATCAGTGGATAATGAGAATATATCATAGAAAATATCACCATTTAAATGGTGCACCTGTATCAGGAAAATGCTGCCTAGAAAAAATACCCATGTCTTTATTATCGGGGTCCATTTATAAAAGATATCTTGATTAAAAACACTAGCAACAATAGCAACAATGACAATAGTAAAGACAACAACAGTGCAGAAAAACTGGAATATGAAAATACTAAACTTCATAGTATAGCTTCTCAATACAACATCAACTGATTAACTTCCCATCACTACTTAAAAAACAACAGCTAAATTAATCTGATACATAACAAAACTAGGCTGGCTATATCAGCCACAAACTAAATAGAGCAAACTATTAAACCGAGTCAAACGTAAGGAACTTTGGACTCTACTGGGAAAACTAGTCTGAGTTCCAACCAACCATTCCTCTAAAGGCGATTTTCTATCACCTTCAAGTGACTCGCCAACCACTGAATTAACTTTTCTAAGGCTGCAACCTTCCTCATTGGATCCTGAATCCTCTCTGCTGCCTTTATTCTGAAATACGACATGATATAGAGCCTTTATTGCTCCTGACAGTCAACATTTATTTAATTTCTATAACTAGGACTGTCTAACTACAGAGGTTACTGATGAAATTCATTGCCATGGAATATTAAATGGAATTTCGAAATCAATGAATCAATTATAATGGAAGGAAATGTGAAGAATATGTAGATATAACTGAGAGCAACCATATAAGTACATAAGATGGTCAGTCTTAGTACTATATAGTTTACAACACATAATTAGGCGGCGTGCACCCAACCTTTTATCACAAAGACAAATAGTCAAATCATATGCATTATTTGTCTCAATCAAACAATAGAATTCACTGATGAAAGAAATGATGTTCAAATAGAAAATTAATGGGTAGGGAGGAGAATCTGAGTTTTGATGAAATCAACACAACCTTGGGCTTACTTAATTTGAGTTTCAATCTTATTACGGGTAAATAAGCAACTTATTAGAAAATACACTAACATTCTGGGGAACAAAATATATTTAAGAAACCTTAAGTAGCCTATAAGGGTTTAAGACACAACAATAGTACTAATCTACATACACAACAAGACTTGGCGGTCATAGCAGCTGCTGACTAAGCATAATAACATACTAACTGAAACCATACTATAGAACTCTGAACTCTAAAGGAAACACACGCCCGAGTCCTGATAACTACCAAATTTGAGAACAAATCGCTAGCCACTACCTCTAATTACACTGACTCGAACATCAACCAATCTGCCAAAGTCGGGTACTGCATCGACCTGGCCTCCGGACTGATAAAAGGTCCAATAAATATAGCTCTGTCAATGGCTAACTACGAAAGGATCTCACCCTAGCCTGAATGTCCGGGAAAGGTGTAAATACTCCATGGAAAGGACCGATAAGCACACGGTCTAAGTGCATACCTAACTCGGGACTCTACTTCCTGATCAAGGCCCTATTAACGGCTTGGTATACATGATAAGGAATGGGAGAGAAAGTGCTTGTAGCAGGAACAAGTGGCACTGGACATCGGGGGAAAATAGCCATGGGTCCACAACCTAGTGGAAAGTCTCGGACTGCAGATACTGGCCTATGAACCCATCGAGGTCGCACACTCGGTCCAATAACGTCACTAGGCATAGAATAAGTAGTAGGTGGGGGTGGCACTGATGCCTCCTCAGCTACAACATAAAGGGTCCGCTCAGAATATGAACTCTCATGGTCATACTCATTCTCCCGAGAGGAAGAACTAGAAATCTCTATCTGACACTGCCAATAATATATGATTACAAGGGAGACACAATTAAAGGTTAGGGCAGTTCCAATAAAACATCAATATATGCCAGGGTCATGCCTTCGTAACCCTCGACTAGACTCTTAGACTCGCTCCTCTATATGAGTTGTTGACTCACACATTTATATACAATTTCCTACACCTTTTTGACTCTACTCCTAACCTATCAGGGACTTAAACATGTATCTCTGATACCAACCTGTGACGGCCTCAACCCCGGGGTCAGGAGTTGACGTCACGAACCATAACAAACCACAAATGTAATACAACCAAACTCATTATTGTTACAACATCACGACCCCCTTACCAAGATCTATTCCAGGTTCAAGTATGATTTGGGCTTCTTACCTATTACAATATTAAATTTATTTAAACCAGTCTGATACAACTTTCTTATTACAGCAGCTACATAGACCTACAACAGGTCTGACAAAACTACCTCATAGGAACCCGATAATGGAGGAGCCGGAACTCTGCCCTGGCTATGACGAATAGGTCTCCTAGGCATCTACGATATATATATATATATATATATATATATATATATATATATATATACAAAACTTTGTGTAAGAGTGAGCAATCAATTACTCAGCAGTACCAATATATGAATAACAAAGTAAAACATTTATAGGAACAGAAATCATAAAATCGTTCCTGTATAAAACCATGAAAAATAGGAAAACTGGATATCCATAAAAGTAGCATGCTCTGTAAAACATAACATAAATCACGTGTTGTTTAAATACTAGAGTTCAATTTTAGCATGTTATATTCCATTTTCAAATCATATGTCTCATGTCAGGGACCACAAAACCATTTGTTCCATTACAGGAACCACAAAAATCAGATATATTGGACGTTTACAGGTGAAGATATCTGATCAGCCTATCAACACTGGACCGTCTAACGACTGTCTCTTATAAATGTTCCGGAACTGGGAGACTAGCTAGGTCTCAACCAAGATGTACTAATCGGTCCAAAAAGTGTGCACAAATGACTTAGCCTCTTACGCAACTAATGTTGGGCGGTTACCAAATAACGGTCCTGTTACGCAACTCCAATATCTGATCCCATTTTATCCAGTTTTCAATTCCATTTATAGCTATCTCATTTTAAAATAATCTTTATAACAACACGTTTTTAAAACCTTTTTCCCAATTTCAATCACAATCTAGAGATAGGTGTTTTCAGAAGATACCTTTCCCCAAAACATGATTTAAACAAAAAACATTTTTAATAACGGGGGGTACGTAACTTAAAACGTTATGTTCTAGTATGAAATTTTATATAAACAGTTATTCATATATTATTGAACCATAAAAGATATGGTGAGAGGTACTTGCCTTGCTGAGCTTTATCAACTAAATATTACATTATCCTTAGTCCGACTTCAACACTCGGGTCTTTCAATTAGAACCTTGCTGAGCTTATCGACTGAACATTAGGCTATCCTTGGTCCGACATTAACACTCGGGTCTTCCGACTAGAACCTGCGGAATCGAAATACCCTAATTTAGACGATCGAATATGCTTGACATATCCTCACTATCAGATCTACCCATACGATCACATAACCTGTCTCGTACTTATATGTACTGACTCAATACACAAAACAAATATGGCTCAAATACTTGAAATTCGGTTTGATAGTTATTCTCAGAAAATATATTTAACTATCGATTCATGAATATAGGGTCACCAAACTATTTTGCAAAATGTTTCACCATGATATGAAAGTAGTTTTCGTAAAATATTAACAATTATATAATTATATATATTCGATTGGTATTCCCGATAATTAAAAGATACATTCCCGTATTTTCAAAATTAAGTTCTCGAAAATCAGAAAATGTTTCCTCTATTTATCGAGCTACCAGTCAATATCGTATCGAGACAATAAAATCACAATCAATAATCCAACTACGCAATTCACAATTCCAAATCTCCATTGCGACTTTAATAACTACACCCGACTAATTTATATTTTGAAAATAATTTTACAAAATAATATTTTTATAATTGTAAGACTCAGATTATATCATCACGGTCCACCGTCGGCTCACCGAAACTCATCGCTGACGGCGGTAAAATTCATCGGTACCAGATTAATTCGGGTTTTCAAACGAATTCTACTGATAATAAAATAATTTTCCGCACGCAATAAATGTATCTCACGAAAGTTACAAATAATTTTCCTACGGAAATATGTAAAAAAAATCCCAAATTAATAATTGCGCAACAACGAAAAATCAATCGGAAAGGCAACTGCAGGCTGGAAAAAGAACAAAGCTACATGCGGCAAATACAGGGCACAATAGACACACCACACACAGAGTAACCACACACACAACACAAGAATATAACGTGCCACCACCTCGCCGGAAACAGTGAAGGGCGGCGACCGGAAAAGAAGAAACAGAGACGGTAATTACTAGGCGGCTAGCGGAAAAAACCACAGGGAAAAAGTACGGGAGAAACATGAGGGGAGAGAGATAAAGAAGAAAGGGATAAGAGAGGAGTGAAAGAGATTAAGAGAGAAACAGAGAGATTACAGAGGGAGACGAGAGAGATGGTGAGGGTGGGGGAAACAGGGTGGAACCAATCCGCCTACTCGGCTTCTTGTAGTGTGTTTTATGTTTTTATTATATATATATATATATATTATTTATATATATATCTTCGACTCAGGCCACGTATGAGAATGATGTAGGGGAGTTGAACATGTAGCATTATAATTCCTGTAAATCAAACACGTATAAAAGAATTGATATGAACTCCCCTTGTAGCCCGGTTTCGTTCGCATTTCGTGATTTAACGATATAAAAGCGCGGGTAAATAAAACCCAAAAAATTACGAAACTAATTTTATAATTCCCAGAATAATTAAAAACTAGGAAAATAAAGACTTCATAAATTTTAAAATATTTTTGAATTGTGCAACACACCCGCATTTTGCGATTTAACGAACAAATATGCGGGTAAATATAACCCAAAAATTTTCCAAAATAATTTTAAAATTCTTGAAATATTTAAAAATTAAAAAAATATAAGTTTAATAATTTTTGAAACATTCTTGAATTTAATTTTAAATTTACACTTAAATACAATCAGAAAATCATTTAGGGATAAATAATTGACAGAATATTACTTTCTAAATTTTATAAATTCCTATAAATAATTATTGAAATTATAAAGTGATAGAAATAATTTTAAAGATAATTTCAATATTTATGAAAATAAATCTTCAATAAAATTACTTTTATAAGTAAAAACAAAACAATACGGCTCTACAATTAAAAATACAAGTAATTCTCGTACACCACTGAGTCACACACAATTAATATTAAATACAACACATAACTGACTGAACCATAACATATTTTATTTATTTATTTATTTAATAATTATACTTTTAACAATACAAAAATATGAGTCGTTATATTTCCCATTATGAATAAATTTATTTTAATTTATATTATGAAAAATAATATAAAATTAAAATTTATTTGATATCAGAAGTATTTTTCTGAAGATAATTTATTAAATAAATTATCCCGGTCAGAGTTATCGAGAAGTCTAGATTTGCATTGTAGAGAACACCATATCGATGAGTATATCGAAATCTTTACAAGACGTATCGCGAGTCATAAAAATACTTATTGGGATCTCTATCGAGAAGTCAGAAAAGACTTATTAAAAACTCTATCAAGAAGTCAGAAAAAGACTTATCGAGAACTTAGTTATTTACATACTTTTGTTTCATGTTGATTTTGTCTTATGTCAATTTCACATATAATCAATATAAATTAACATTTGGATAATTTTTCTTAGAACTGGAAAAATTCCAAGTTGAGTTTATTTTAGAAAAATAAATATACAGAGAATTCTGAAATAATTATAAATTATATTTCAGTTAATTCTTATTTAAATCAAATTAACTTTAATTCATTAAGAATTAATCTGATGCAACATGTTAGCTGAGTTATTGCCTTAGGATGAAGAATTTAACATACCAATATCACTAACAAGTCTTGTAAATATTGTTTCATTCAAAGGTTTGGTGAAAATGTGAACTAATTATTTTTCTGTTGGAACATAAATAAGCTCTATGGTACCATTAGTAGCATGTTTTCTAATGAAATGGTACCTTACATCAATGTGCTTTGTTCTGAAATGATTAACAAGATTTACAATAATAGATATTGCACTACTATTATCACACATGATAGAAATCTTCAGTAATACTAGTCCGTAATCCATTAGTTGGTTTCTAATCCAAAGCACTTGAGCACAACAACTTTCAGCAGCTATGTATTCTGATTCAGCTGTGGAAGTTGACACAAACTGTTATTTCTTACTATATCAGGATACAAGTCTTTGACCAAGAAATTGGCAGCTTCCACTAGTGCTCTTTCTGTCAACCTTGCATCCAGCAAAATCTGCATCTATGTATCCAACAGCTTCAAAATCAGCTACCATAGGATACCATAATCCCAAGTTAGGAGTACCCTTCAAATATTTGAAAATCCTCTTGACAGCCATTAAGTGTGATTTATTAGGATTTTCTTGAAATATTGCACACAGACATGTAGCGAACATGATGTCTGGTCTACTTACAGTCAAATAAAGTAGAGATCCAGTCATTCCTCTATAACTTGAAATGTCTTCACTTTTTTTCTTTCTTATCTTCACCCGATTTGGTAGTTGTAGAAATAGGATTAGATGCATGTGAAAAATCCACCATTCCAAATTTTTCAAAAGATCTTTGAATACTTAGTTTGACTGATGAAAATTTCATTACTTCTTTGACTAACTTGAAGGCCAAGGAAGTAGCTTAATTCTCCCATCATGCTCATCTCATATTCACTTTGCATGAGTTTTGAGAATCTTTGACAAAACTTCTCATTAGTAGAACCAAAAATAATATCATCCACGTAGATTTAAACTAGGATAATGTCATCACCATGTTAATTGTAAAAGAGAGTTTTATCAATTGTGCCTCTAGTGAATCCATTATTGATCATGAATTTTGAAAAGGTGTCATATCATGCTCTTGGTGCTTGCTTCAAACCATAGATAGCCTTTGGTAGTCTGTAAACAAAATCTGGAAATCCTAGATCTTTAAAGCCAGGAGGCTATTTCATATAAACTTCTTCTTCCAATTCACCATTAAGGAATGCACTTTTCACATCCATTTGATAAACTTTAAAATTTAAGTGTGCAGCAAATGCAAGAAAGATACTTATTGCTTCAAGTCTTGGAACTGAAGCAAAAGTTTTATCATAATCAATTCCTTCTTCTTGTGAGTATTCTTTAATAACAAGTCTTGCTTTATTTCTGGTAACAACACCATTTTCATCCATTTTGTTCCTGTACACCCACTTTGTTCCAATGATGCTTCTGTTTCTTTGTGCATGAACCAACTCCCAAAATTTGTTTCTTTCAAATTAATTTAGCTCTTCTTGTATAGCAGTTATCCAATCAGAATCAAGTAGAGCTTCTTCAGTTCTTTTAGGCTCAATTTGAGATAAGAAGCAAGCATGTAGACATTCATTTATAGCGGTACTTCTAGTTCTCATACCAGCACTGGGATCACCAATAATAGTGTGTCTAGTGTGACTCATGTCCCATTTCCAGGTGTATTGATTTTGATGACTAAAGGTGTCCTCATTTTCTTCATTATTGGCATGACTTGCAGAATTATCACCTCTTTTTCTCCATGAGTTTGTGCTATCAAATTTAGGTATTCTTCTGTCTTGAGATTAATCTTCATTCACAGAAATTAGTGGATCACTAACTTCTTCTCCTCCAATGTCTGCATTCTTTCCATCATCTTCAGAATCATTATCAAGGTTGAGATTTTCAAAATTTAAGGCTTCAGTTTCACTTTCATCAATACATTCCAAATCAGGATACTTGTCATTATCAAAAGTCACATACGCATGATTTTCCCTTGCTTTAGCACATAGACCCTGTAAGCAGCCCTTTTCAATGAATAACCAAGAAAGATAGCTTCAAATACTTTAGAGTCAAATTTGCAAACATATTTAGAGTTGTATTTTAACACAAAGCATTTGCTTACAAACACATGAAGATGTTTAACTGTAGGCTTCTTTTTAGACATAATTGAGTAAGGTTACTTGACAATACTTTTGTTTACCAAGTATATATTCCGAGTATAACATGTTGTGTTAACAGTTTCTTCCCAAAAATTTGTTGGCAACTTGGCATTCTGCAACATTGTTCTTACAACTTCAATTAGAGTTGTGTTTTTTCTTTCAACCACACCATTTTGTTGAGGTGTTCTTGGAGCTGAGAACTCTTGAATGATATCTTTTTCTTTACAGAAATCATTTAGTATAGAATTATTGAACTCAGTACCATTATCACTCCTCAATCTTTTCACAGAATTGTCACCTTCAGCTTGTTTCTCAATCTTCTTTATGTGTTCAATGATAATGTGTGGAGTTTAATCTTTAGAATGCATAAATTCGACCCAAGTGAATCTTGAGTAGTCATCCACCATTACCAATGCATATCTCTTCTTAAAAATGGACATGACATCACAAGACCAAACAAATCCATATGGAGCATTTATAGAGTTCACAATTTTGCTTTTGTGACTTGATCTCTTCATTTTTCCTTTCTGACAAGCTTCACAAACTTCATCTTGGAGAAATTCCAATGATGGCATGTCTCTCACTAATTCCCTTTTCACAAGAGTGTTGATTGCTTTGAATTTTAGGTGAGAGAGTTTTTTGTGTGCCAAAGTCTGCATTATTCACTTGATGATTTGGTGTAGAAGCAACACATTTTGTCCTTGCTTGCTGATTTCATGTCTGCAACAAACAGACTTCCTTTCCTTACTCCTTTAACAATAACTTCACTAGTTTTCTTCTTTGAGATTGTACAGTCTTCTCTGTCAAATTCAACTTTGAATCCTTTCTCTGTCAAATTCAACTTTAACCTCAAGTCTTCCAACTAGTTTTACATCTATTGTTGGGGTGTCCAGAATCTCCTTATATCGAATGTGGCATTGGCTGCTACACTATAAAAGTTATAGTTGCTCCTTTTGCATAAGTAGCTGCTTTTGGCGTAGTGGTAAGCACTAGGATCCTAATAAGTGGTATTAGAGCATGTCACGGGTTCGATTCCCACTATTACGCATATTTATAAGTTTTTTCACATAATATTTTCAAATTTAAATTCCATTATAATAATAATAATTATTATTATTATTATTATTATTATTATTATTAGTGGTAGTGGTCGTGGTGGTAGCGGTAGTGGTAGTGGTAGTAGTGGTAGTAGTCGTAGTAATCGTAGTAGTAGTAGAAGGGGGTTGAATACGATACTAACAAATTCTTTCGATTCATTTTATGTTCTTCGTTAAAGTACGGAATCAAAAACAAGCACAAAAAATCGAGAAATATATTGTTATATTAATATAAACCTTAAGGTTGTTAGACTCTAATCGATTACGATTAGCTACAATAAATTAAACAGCATAACAGTACATTTACAAGCTCTTCAAATTTAATGGCGTTCAATGAGCTCTCATAAAAATATAATTGATTGCTGGATAAGATAATTGAATATCATCAAATGTGTTAACTATATGATCCTATTGGGACCTTCCTCTAACATCTTAAGAGTTTTATATGAGCTAGTTACTCAACATGGTATCAGAGTTTAGGCTAGTGGGAGGACTAAGGTTCGATTCCCAGCCACCCCCAACTCTCACACAATTTATTATGAACACTAAAGGCAATTAATACCCCAAATATGAGCGCCAGTGTTACACTATTTGACCCATAAATGGGCTTCAAATGAGGGAGAGTGATAACTATATGATCCTATTGGGACCTTCCTCTAACACCTTAAGATTTTAGATGAGCTCGTTAATCAACAAAATGTATTCTACTACTTTTGTGTGTAGACTTTTCACAATCAATTATGTGGCTTAATTACAGCCAAGTTTAATTAATGGTATTTCCGTAATAAAATGAATTACACCCAAAGTCCATCAGTTGCGCCTAGAGTGGAATCACTACATAGAAAAGTATTATGCTTGCGCCAAGAGTGTATAGTTTGAGGTTCCATTGCGCCAAGGGTGTTAACCCTCTAGTTGAGCTAACAGGAGAAATAGTTTCTGGACTTAGAACCTATTCATACTTGCACTAACAGTGGGAAAATCTTTTATTCCCTAAAATATGTTTCCAGTTGCGCAAGGCAAATAAGATTTTAATTCTTTAGAAATTCCCATTATTTGCGCCAAGAGTACAAGCTTCTTCTTTTTGCGCCACGGAGTGTATTGTTTAACACTTAGAAACAATTCTAGTCTTTATCAATACTGTTCAATTCATCCCTTCTTGTTAAGGTATAGAATCAAAAACAAGCATAAAATAATTTGAGAAATATATTGTTTTGTGCTTGTTTTTAATTTCGTACCTTAACGAATAACATAAACGAATCGAAAGAATTTGTAAGTATCGTATTCAACCCCCCCTCTTCTACGATACTTTGGGACTAACACATTGTAAATTGAATATTGACCATAATGTTCTTGAGTTTTCTGACTGTTTAATGATCGTTCGCTGATTGTTTGAAATCTCATTTGTTGATTGTGAGATAAGAGATGTTTTGGATGGATTACGAACTGAAAAATGATCAAATCGGTGTTGTTTTGAGCCTCAAAGCCTCGCCGACACTTGAATCACATGTTTTTTTGGGTATTGCTTATAATTAAGAAATAACTAATTTACCCTCTGCACAAGTAACAGTATTATGAGTATTTGACAAAAATACATTACTTGCAAAATTATTTTAAGTACAAGTACATAAATGAAAAGTTTTTAAAACTCATTGTCCCAAGTGGTCCGACAAATATTGTACACATACATAAAGAGCACTTTACTCGATTATATATATAATTGCTTCTGATTAAAAATGTGACGTGCGTATAAACAATTTCATACAATGCAAAGAGAAATATAAAATTTATTTCATTAATTGTGGTTCCTTGTTAAATTGAATTGATTTTTTCCAACAAAGATATAGTTGCATATGATAACTGTTTGATATAATGTAAAATAAAGTATATAATCAAATTTATTGATTGTGATTGCTTGTTAAATTGCATTTGCTTGATTAAGCAGATGTATTTAATTGATTATGATCACTTATAAAATTGCATAAGTTACATCTCAATTAAATTAAAAAATGCAATTGATACAACATAAATCAACCTTACAAACAATAGATAAAAGAAGATCATATCTTAAAAAATAAAACATAGGAAATTGCATTTTTGTAAATTATTTTTGAAAACATTGCATTTATTAAAGTATTTTACAAAAAGACATAATTTGGAAATTCAAAATAATAATCAATTTATAAGATTGATCACAAAATGACTTTTAAATAATGTCATAAAAAGCAAAATTTGGAGTTAACTGGTGATTACGACATTCATGGATCAATCAGAATAATAATAATTTATATAAGAAAAACATTTTTTCCCACTCGATTTTTTTTGAAAAAAGGGCAAATCTTATTAATAAATAGAATCATACATAATAGTCTCTAACAAAATATTTGGAGAAGAAAACAAAATGACGCAATGACGCAAATAAGACAAGTTTCTATCATTTTAATTTTGAATATTTTTTTAAGTCTTACTATTTTTTTTCCGTTATGCAAATTTTTGATCGAATAACCCGATTTTTGATAAATTAAATCAATTTTAACTAATTCTTGACCAATTTTAAAGGAATAATTTTTGACCTGATATATACATAATGAGGTGAATTAGTGACGGTCTAACTCATAAAATATAAATTAAAGAGTGAATTTAGAACAACTTATAAATAATACTAGTTTATGACATGTGCGATGCACAGATTCCTTTTAACACTTGAATGATTTTAATAATATAAATGTATCTTAAAATTAGTATTTTTTTAAATATATTTTCAATAGTTGAAAAATAAATTGAAGAACATAATAAGTTATAATAATAAATGTTTTGTGACAATTTAAGACTTGACTGAAAATAAATAAAATAATATAATATATTATTGTTATGGATAAAAAACTAAGGTTATTATTTGATGTATTTATTGTTAAGGTTCGGGAGCTCAAGGCCTTTAATGGCTGCTATCGTGTTTCGTAACTTAACTCTGCCTTTACGAGATGCCTACGTATCTCTGTGAATTAGAGAATCAAGCCAAAAAACTTAGTTCTTGGTGATACTTACCCTCGGGGCTATGGCCGCGAGGGCTCACCAAGGACGTAGTGACTTTCAAGTCCTCCAAGGACTAAGTCTAAAACGTAGTTCTGATTTGTGGGGTGAGACCCCTTATATAGATGTTGGTGGTCCTTGAATTGGACTTGGTATAGGAGACTTGGTGATCAAGTCTCCGAATTAGAATGGACTTTGGAGTCCTAAATAGTAGGAAACTGATTTTTTATCCTTCTAGGTCCCTTAGAGGCTAATCTGCAAGGATTTATGTCCTTATTGGGACTCTTCCCAGTAGCTGATTTTTCTCTTATTAATTAATTACGAAATTAATTAATATTCAGGGTTTTTGGGCCTTCTTTGTTCCATCAGGCCTGATCTGGTCCATCAGGCCTGATCAATGTGTTAACCTTTTTGGTCTGAATGTCATACATCTTTTTATTGGGCCTAGCAGCCCAAATCATGTATAATTACTGTAATATTTAATTACACAATCAGGATTTATTTATCCCTATCATTTACCCCCCAACTTTTGGGAAACCGCATAAGATTTCGCAAAAGTTAAGTTCGTTCATTCCCTTTCAGGGTATCGTTTTGCGTAAAGTGTGGAACGACCTACACGTTTACAACGATTTACCTTGTACGCGGCTTCAGGTCGTTCAAAAACTTCCCTTTCTATTTTCTTACCTTCTCCCTATTTTTAGGAATTTTCTGGTATTTTTTAGGAATTTTCCCTTTTTTCCGAGATTTTTCCAATTTTTCTGTAATTTTTCACAAATATTCTCAAATTTTCAGCCATTTTTCGACCAGGATCCTAGTCGAAATTTCGACCTGGATCCTAGTCGAATTTTGGGCCAGCTTTCCAATCCTGGTCGAAGGATTTCGACTAGGATCCACGACCTGGATTTCGACCAGGATCCTAGTCGAACCTTCGACCTGGATTTTGGTCGAAAACTTGTGTCTTTCTTTGCTTCCTGGTCGTCAAGTTTTGACTAGGATTCACGACCTGGATTTTGACCAGGATCCTAGTCGAACCTTCGACCTAGATCTTAGTCGAGACTTCCGTGCTTATTTGCTTCTTGGTCGTTAGATTTCGACTAGGATTCACGACCTGGGTTTCGACCAGGATCCTAGTCGATTCTTCGACCTGGATTTTAGTCTAGGTTTCTGCACCCATTCTTGAAAAATATTGTTCTTGATTCAGGAATTCGACCTCAATCCTGGTCTGGCTTTCGACCTCAATCCTGTTCTATTATACCCGTAATTTTCGGGTATCTGTTCGAAAGAATTCACAACCTGAAATTCGATCACAATCCTGGTCTATTATACCCGTAATTTTCGGGTGTCTGTTCGAAAGAATTCAAGCAGAATTCATGACCTAGAATTCGACCTCAATCCTGGTCTATTATACCCGTAATTTTCGGGTGTCTGTTCGAAAGAATTCGAGCAGAATTCACGACCTGGAATTCGACCTCAATCCTGGTCTTATTGGGCCTCCTTCTCATCCAATTTGGATTGGGCCTTGTTTGGGCCTTATCTTTTTTAGGGCTTTGATTTGGGCCTGTATTTTTCCAAATCCTAATTGGATTTGGGCCTTCTATTTTTCCAAATCCTAATTGGATTTGGGCTTTCTATTTTTCCAAATCCTAATTGGATTTGGGCCTTCTATTTTTCCAAATCTTAATTGGATTTGGGCCTTCTATTTTTCCAAATCTTAATTGGATTTGGGCCTTCTATTTTTCCAAATCCTAATTGGATTTGGGCCTCCCATTGGGCCTCTTCCATATTAATCTGGGCTTTAATATATTAAAACACATTCTTTAGAATTCTCTAGAATTCTCGAGAATTTTTATTTATTTTCTTTGGAATTCCTTGGAGTATTCTGGAACGTTCCATTTCTGGGCTTTCTTCTTTGGGCCTTTATCTTTACTGGGCTTTTTGTCCCTTCAACTTCACTTTTTCTCCTATATAAAGGAGTGAGTAGAGTCTATTGCTCCTCACTTTCTCATTTCTAAATTCTCCTTCTTTTTTCTTCTGTTAAGAATCTCAGAGCAATAACAGTAGGTCGGAGTATCTTGAGCCCCAAAGCCTTTTTTAGAAGCATTACTTCAGGTAACACTTCTCCCTTTTTCTTCTTGTGCTTGTTTTTGCACAGTTTGCATTTTAAAATTGTCTCCTTATGTGCCTTTTTTTCAGATGGCTGATAAGAAAATGACTCGTTTGGCCAAGATGAATGTGGCCAGAAAGTCCAATGAATTCCCCATTCAATAAAGGTACACTTCCTTGATCGATATGATCAACACCCGAGGGGACGAGTACCCGTCTGATGTGCATCTAGATGCACACGACCATATCAGTGCCTTGCGGGATCCAAAGGAGCTGGAAAAGTTGAGTGGTTGTTTCAAAATCAAGGATCCTTTCAAGCTACTTGCAGGTCCGGCCGACAGGGCCTGTCAGTGGAGGAAGGACGCACTATGCGTCTACAGGGATACTCTAAGGGCAGGTATCAGACTCCCCTTTCACCCATTTATCCCTATTTTGCTAGCTGATGTGGGCATCAGCCCTTGCCAACTCCCTCCTAACTCTTGGAGCTTGATTATGTACTATCTGTCGCAGTACGCCAAGCACAATGTCCCTACCTCTGTTGCTGTTTTCAAAAAGATTTACCAGTTCAAGAACAGTCCTGACAAGAATCCGGGGTGGGTTTCTTTAAACCAGCGCCCAACCTTCCCCACATAGTGAACGGGAAGTCCATCCCTGACAACAATTTGGGGTGGAAGAAAGATTTTCTGTACGTCATTTGGGAGGGTGGCGATTGGAGCACCCTATTTCGCTCGTCTTTTGGGCTAGCCGTAGATGGGAGCTGTAATAACCCCAATTTTTGGAAAATTTTGAAACCCTTATGAATAGTGTTTTTGCTGAATGAGAAAACTTTTCATGCCACGCTATGTAGGGGTTCTGTTATTGATCTTATGGGATATTATTAGTACTCTATGAAGTATATAAGTGTATGTAAAGATCGTCAGAATCCAATTCCGAACACTTTGGTTTTTCCCGGAAATCCATAAGATACGGAGAGAATTGAGTATAAGGTAACAGGATAAAAAGGATTTAAATTAAAGGATTATAATAGAGGATCATAAAAAGGAATATAATGTATTGAGAAAGGTTAAGGGAACCTAAGTAATAAGATCCCGGGTATGATCCTTCAAACGATAAACGAGAACGAAAGTTAAGCGAACCGTATAACAGATCAGCGGTCATTAGGCAAACGATTAGGAAGTTAATCAAAGGGATTAATGGGAGTGATGTCATCCAACCAATAGAAAGAAGACAAGGAAGGAAGGATGACATCATGAGGATGAGGTAAGCATGACATGGGAAGAAGGGAGGTGTGGTTGATTAAGGACCACACAAATTCAAGGGCAAGGTAGTAATTTGCTAAATCAAAAACAAAAACCAAGCCAACCAAGCTAGCAAAATCATTTCATCAAAAAAATCAAAATCAACCAAGGCCTTGTTCTTCACTTTGCTCTCGGCTTTTACACATTTTAAAGGGTAGATTTTTCAAAAATCAAGATCCAAGCATCCTTAATTGGTAAGAAAATTCCCTAATCATCTTCATGCTTAGTTATGGCTATATCATGAGTTTAAGCCATTAATTCTTTCTCTAAATTCTTCATTTAACCAATGAAGAAGACAATGAATAGTGTTTTCAAGATTTTTAACTTGAAGTTTGTCTTGTTTTCTTGAAGATCCAAGCTTTCCTAAGGCTTCTCAAAGTTTCTTAAGGCTTCCTAGCTCCACCCACCACTCCAAGGAAGGTATACCATTTCCAAACCCTAGGTTCATATATATTATAAGGTGATTTTGATGAGTAGGATGTTATGGTATCTTGTTGTTATGATTAGAGTTTGAGATTTGGAATGGTAGTGAAATGAAATGGTAATTTTGTGGTTTTGATTTAAAGAAACTTAAGTATGATTAAAGTTAGGTTTAAGCATATGTATGAATGATTAAAATTGAATTGGTTGGGATTGTTATGATGTGATAAGGATGGATGTTTGTTGTGTGTTGGATTTGAGGATGGTTTGGGTTGATTGTGGATGGTTTAAAAAATGGGAAATCGCGTAAACATAGCCGTCGTAACGTCCGATTTTCTTTGGACTGTTTTTGTGCATAGCATTAGGACCCGAGAACCCCCTTCTAGATTGTGACCACTGCCATGTTTAGATAGCTCATGTTACGAGCTTCGTTTTGATATGTAGTTCGTTCGATTCCGATTTACGGTTTAGGAGAAACGACCGTTTCAAGTAACGGCGTTTCACGAACGAAACTTTTTCCCTCGCCTTACTTTGAAATGTAGGTTAAAGACCAAAAAGGGTTAATTAATGCATGAAACATTTATGGTAAGTGTTTTAGGCAGTTGGTAAGTCACTCGCGAAGGAATCGCTTTAAAACTCGTAAAGGTTAAATTATTAAAAATGGTGGAGCCGAGGGTACCCGAGTGACTTAAGCGAATCAGTGAGCGCAAAACAAGCGTTAGAGTCTAAGTTAGTTAAAGTATAGATTTACAAGTGACTTTGGTTTAATTCCAACTTACTTGTTGTTTATAGGTTACCAGACTCGTCCCGAGCCTTTCTCACCCCCAAGTCGCTCAGGCAAGTTTTCTACCCGTTATACTGTTGTTGTGATGTAAATATATGTATATGCATTATCTTGTGATATTGCATGATTGTTATTAGCAAATTTTGCAATATATTGGAGTATGCTAATATGGTATATATGCATGCCTGTTTCATATTCTTGAAATACATATCTGTTGGTTCATTTAATAATACCTATGCTAGAGGATAGTTGTATCTTGTATATACCCTTAGTATAGGGACCCAAAGGTGAAAATATTTTCTAAAAACCGGGAGTCGAGGATCCCGAGTAATCTTGTATATATGGATATGGATATATATATATATATATATATATATATATTTATATATATATATATGGTTATAGTTTTCCAAACTATTAATCGAATAAGGTTTATTCGATAACTTGAAACTTTATTTTATTATTGAATATTATTTCGAATAGTATTCGAGGATTTATGACTCCTTTTATTTTATTTAATGAATATTATTTATAATATTCATTCGAGGTATTATGACTCAGCTTATTTTATTTATTGAATATTATTTGAATATTCATTTGAGGATGTATGATTCTTTTATTTTATTTAATGAATATTATTTATAATATTCATTCGAGGTATTATGACTCAGCTTATTTTATTTATTGAATATTATTTGAATATTCATTTGAGGATCTATGACTCCGATTATTTGCTGAAATATATTCTTTATTTTATTAAAGAATAAGATGTCAATAATCAAACTTATTTTCGATTATTCAAATAAAGATAATACTTTCATATAAGTATATCTTGGGTTATTTAATACTCGTTTCAAGTATAAATTTTAATACTTCTACTTCAATTATTTTTATAAAGATTATTCTTTATGGGAATATTATTTAATTAATAATATTCAGATATTTTCTAAATATTCTGGGGACTGATTTACTTCATTAAATCAGCCTTACTCCAAACACTCTTTAAAGTGTTTTCGAGTCTTCAAAATGATTTTTAAAAAGTCAGAGCGGATCCCAAAACTCATTTTTATATTTAAGATCTTCCTTTTAAAGGGGATTTAAATACTCGCTCAAAACCTGGGGAATCCGGCTCTGTGGTGTATTTTATATTCGCAACGAGGTTGCAGATTTGGTAAATGAATTGATTACTTGCCCAACGTTCAGGAAGTAAGCCCATCTCATTGAGTCGGCATAAGCGACAGGCCGGGGTACGGTCTATTATTGTGTAAGTGGCTGGGTGGCAGTCCATCAACGCGTGAGGGACCGGGGTACGGTCGAGCGCGAGGTCCTAATGCGGCCAGGGTGATGACCGGTGAGGAATTCATCCATCTACTAGTAGAAAAGGTTACTTATTGGTATCTTTGCCTGATCAGCAAGATATCGGGTTTATGCCAAAATTCTTTTCCTTTCCAAAATTCATTGGATGTTTCAAACTCTGTTCATACTTTGCATAACAGAGGTTCCAGGAAATGTTTAAAGGGATATATATATGTGGATATATATATATCGGGACTAAATAAAGTATCTCATAACTTTTTCATTCAATAATATTTCAAAGATTGAATCTATTCAAGTCTTATCTTGTGGTCTCATCAGTGGGATGAACTTTTGAAATTGATTATAACTTGAACGGTGGTAGTTCAAGTAGTATTTGGGAATGATATAAGTGTAGTGAAGTATTTGGTAACTTCATCTTTTAAACTTATATCTAATTAATAATTGTCTTATGAATGACAAAGATTTTCAGAAAAACGTTGAGACAAGGTTAGATATATGAGATCACCTTGCAACGATATTTTTATACAGTTATACACTGGGATTTTGTGTATATTATGCATGGAAGAGGACTTCCAATATTTTGAAAAGTATATATGTATATACTGAATATTTTGCGACTTCATCGCATTAAGATATCAAACTTGGTTCATTTCTTTTGACCAAGACTTTCATGAGTACTATGAGAAGGCTCATATACTAGTAAGTATATACTAGTAATTATCTTACACACGATAAAAGATTCTAGTAAGTATCCATTTAGATACTTATATTATTGTTATCACTATATATTATCTTGCGAGCTGTAAGGCTCACTCTTGCTTTATTTCTTCATCACACAACAACAGTTAGGAAAGATGGCCAGACTCCAGCAGACCCAGCGCAAGCGCGTGGGAAGCGTCCCGCGTCTTCCCGATGATGTTGTGGCTGCTATAGCTGCAGAGGTAGATCTATTGGTAGATCAGGCATTCTATTTTTGAGAATCAATTATGTATAATTATAACTTGTGGCAGATAATGGCAATTAACTGTAAATTTATCAAGTAATCATTTTGGGTTGTAATAATTTTAAATTGTGGATTCAAAGACTTGCACTTATTTCAATTTCATCTCTGAGACTATAACGGGTTGTGGTGTGTGTTAGTGTGGGGTCACAGCATAAGGTTATTATTATTAATTAAGTGAAGTGATATTGTGGAAAGAAAGACCGTGACGACCCGGATCCCCGACCCCGGATCTGGGGGTGTTACAGAAATGGTATCAGAGCTAAGCGTTATAAACCTCAGAGATGATGGGACGTTAAGATAATAAGTTCACTAAGATAATAAGAACTCTTGCCAAGTTCATAGTCGGGCTACCTAACGTAGTACTGACAGTTAAAACCCTTATGGGAACCCTTATAAATATCGTGATAGGAGTGTAGTTCGTTATCGTATATGGTAGCGGGACTCCGAACCCTGAGGTTGAGGAGCAACATCGCGATGATATTTTATTACTAATTGGAGATCGGATTGTGGATCCGATAGAGTGTCCTAATGCAGGACCGGATGATGTTGATATTGAGGATTTAGCGGTTGAGGATGTTGTCCTAGAAGGGATAGTTATTGAGGAGGATCCCATGGAGGATCCTGACAGGATTGGATAAAGGACCACTGATGAATTGATGACCATGGTTTGGTCGACTACCAGAGGTAGGATTGGCCGGTCACTACCGGAGGTTCGTTCAAGTTGTAAAGATAGTAGCCCCTTTAACGCGGCTTACTCGTAAGACTGAGAAGTTCGAATGGACAGAGAAATGCGAGAACAGCTTTCAAGAACTGAAGCAGAGGTTGGTGATGGCCCTTATGCTGGCGTTGCCGGATGGAAAAGAGATTTTGTGAAGTATAGTGACGCTTCGCACAAGGGCTTAGGGTGCGTGCTTATGCAACACGGTAAGGTAATCGCGTACATGTCAAGACAATTAAGGTAATATGAAATTCGATATCCCCGCCCATGAGCTTAGGCTCGTGGCAATAGTTTTGCCCTAAAGGTTTGAGGCACTACTTGTATGGAGAGAAGTATGAGATTCACAAACCATAAGTACTCTAGTACATTTTCCCATAGAGAGAGCTCAACATATGCCCGAGGAGGCGGTTAGAGCTAATCAAGAATTATGATTGGGAGATTCTTTATCATTCGGGGAAAGCCAATGTGGTGGCTGATGCCCTTAGTAAGAAGGAGAGACTCAAGAGGATAATGTCTTTTGGAGAGTTTATAAGAGATTTTGAGAAAATGGAAATAGAAGTGAAGGTAACCGGAGCCGGTACCGAAAAGCTGTTTAAGATTGCAATACAGCCCGAATTATTGGAAAAGATCATATTGTGCCAGAAAAAGTTATGAATGAAGGCAGGGAGCCAACAATTAGATAAAAGATTAATATCGAGAAAGATGATAAGGGAATAATGAGGTATTCCTATAGAATTTGGGTTCCAAAAGTTCAAGAGCGTAAGGATGAGAACTTAGATGAGAGCCATAGTTTGAGGAATAAGATTTAGAGCAAACCCTGAACGTGATAGTCAGGGAGGTCGCCATCAAGATAGAAGGAACCCATGACATAATGGAGAGGAAAATGAGGATTTTAAATTAAAAGATGACCCCAATTATGGGGAGTAGGATGAAACATTTCATACTAAGGAAACAGAAAGTCGAGTAAGGAAAGGAGAACCGAGACGGTACTCCTATACGGCAATTCATGGACCTATCTAGAAAGAACTTAGACTTTTATCCCCAACCACCACCCTGAGGAAGCAATGCGGTGAGAAATTCTTTCAGGACCTTTAAGTCGCTAAGCTCTCAGAGTTCCAAGGAACAAGCTGACCCAGTCGAGGCAAGAGCCTGGCTAAAGGAAATATAGGAATCATTTGAGATTCTGAATGATTGACGAATCACAAAAGAGTGTTTTTGTCACTTACCCTCCTAAGGGAGAGACCACCCGCTGGTGAAAGACCAAGAAAGGCATGGAGCCAGAGATTATAATAAACTGATTAAAGTTTAGTCAATTGTTTTCGGGAAGGTAATTCCCAAGGTTATGGAGATAGTGTAAAAGCTTTAGAGCCAGAACAAAGGCGGACGAGTATGATGAATTATGAATCTAAGTTGTAAAAAGTTATCAAGATTCGTTCTGAAGACACGAATCCAGAATGACGGGATGTTTGAAATCAATGCTTATCTTGTGATTGATTTGTGAAATAATGATAAGAGAAAGGAAAATAAAAAGAAACTGAAGTGGAAAGGAATATAAAGGCAATAGAGTTTGAGGAATGATAAGGGAGTTGGGTATGAGGAAACCCTAAAGACTCATAGCAATAGAAATAGAAAAGTATGTAATCGTCAGGATGATGGTCCACCATGAGTTAAAATTGATGGTTGAAGGCATAAGAGATACATATATTGTATCCCCTGTAAGTTGGGAGGATTCGAGGAAACCTTGAGATAATTCGAAGGATAAATAATGAGA